>NC_052354.1:44436632-44447176 GCF_009727055.1 Benincasa hispida | reverse complement strand
CAGACTTGCTGATGACAGAATCCGTAAAATTATTCAACAAGCTTTGGAAGGAATTCCAGGGGGACCTTATGAAAATTTAGAAATACGATCTTTTTGATAGAGGAAGGTCTCCGGAATGATAATTAAACAGACTCAATAATAATGTTAGGAAGGGTAAGGTCGAAGGTTCAAAGTTCGACGTACAAATGAAAGGAAGGTCAAAGGTTCAAAATTCGACCTATGTAGGTCGAATTTTCAACCCTTGACTTTTTTTTTTAAAAAAAAACAATATTTTTACAAATAGTTTGAAAACAACAATATTTTCCTAAATAGTTTCTAAAAGGACAATATCCTTTTAATTTTCCATTCATTATATATATATATATATCACTTTTTTTTTTATTTATATTATATAGTTTAAAACGTACGTTGTACCCGTAGTGTAACTTTAACACAGGTATTCTTTAAGTTTAAAATTTAAAAATATTATTTTTTTAATTCTAAAAGTTAATTCGACGTCTATTTTATTTGTTTTATCATTTTTAGTTTTTAAAAAACAATTACTACTTTTTAAAATAAAACCACGATTAATTTTATTGGATATTGTTAATATTATTTTAACTTTAATTAAGAAAAACCCGTTATCATTATTATATGCAAGTTTAAAAGGGTTTTTTTTAAAAAAAAAAAAAAAAATTATACAAAGAAACAAAAATTCTTAAATATACCACTTTTTCTATTAAAGATGAAATAAATGGTGATATTATGTCAAAATAACTCTTCCTTATTTTGCATTTAGTCAAAAATACATAATGCATGAAACTATATATAACACATAATGACAAAAGATTTAGAAAGACTCCCAATTAATTTGAAAAAAAAAATATAATCACGTTTTTGTTAATTACATGACTTAACAAATGCAATGATATATGCAACATTTACAAAATTAAAAAATAATAAAATGTGAACAAAAATTTGAAGACGTACATGAACGATTAATTTGCCATAAAGGAAAAATAAGTAAAAAACAAACAAACAAAAGCATGAGACTATAAATAGAGAGATAATGCAAGATGCTTCTATTCTAATAGATCATTATTTATTTATTCTTTTATATTTTATTACATCAATTCATATTTCACACATTTAATATTAAAAAAATAATGGCATAATGTCTTTCACACATAAATTCAATTTCCCAATACATACATACATACATAAATATATATAAAAAAGAGACCTTTAATGTATTTGACAAAAAAAAAAGAGCAAAAACTGCCCCAAATATAATTTATTGTACAATCCAATTGCGGACAACGTAATTTAAGATTTAAAATAAGTTGTCAGTAAAAAAATTATAGGTTGGGATATATCTTGAATCAAACACTTTGACGCAATTACCATTGTCATTACCACAAAGAGAAATTAATGATGTTTGTTTGATAATGTGTCTACAAATGCACAACTATTTATATTATAGACAACGAAAAATTGTGTTATAATGGACCACCGTCATCAATCATATGGAATTGGAAAATATTCAAAGTTATTATTGTTTTTTTTTTAAAAAAAACTCTTCATATTCACCTTAAAATTCATTAATCTCTAATGCAAAATGTGAGGGTAAAATTAAACCTAGTTAACTTAATTAAATCTAAGGTTTGGGCAAAGGTAGTTCAACTGAGAAAATGTTTCAATTAGCTCGACCCATTTGAACTAAGAATGTAAGTCAAGTTAGAAAGCGAGTCGAGTTGGAAGATTGAGCTAAGAAAAGCAAGTCGAACTCGACATGTGGCTCGAGCTAGGAGGCCAAACTAGTAGGCTTTTAGATAGGAGCAATATTGCGAAACATGCACTTTAGTCATGCAAAATAATATATTAATATATATAATATATAATATATATTAATATATATACACGTACGTATGTATGTGTGTGTAATATATGTTGTATAAAGAAATATAAAAAAAAAATAGATAAAGGGGAGAGGATCGGTAAGCTACCGACCTCCCAACCTAGGAGAAGCCAACCCGTGAGAGTTGGCAGCTAGGCTGTAAATCCCGACTGACTCAAAACGAGGTCAGTCTTTTTTAAATATATATATATATAGAGAGAGAGAGAGAGAGAGTGAGTTTTGCATGGCATTTTGGCCACACACAAGAGTTTGAAGGTGAAATTTTCTCCATGTCTGTGTACGTGAAGAGAAAGTCATGTTATTTATGAGGGAATTTTAGGTATGGTTTAGGTATGCATGATCCATGCATGAGCCATGAGTTTGCATTAAAAAGCTTCTTTTAAGATAATTAATCTAGAGGCTAGTAAAATACTCATCTTTGTTTTATGTAACTTAATTATTGTTGTATCAAAGAGATATAATCACATTGCGAATAATAATTGGTGAATCAAGCGTCATAATTCCATCCAAGAGTCGAACACATTAAAGATTGAAATGTGTAGCGGCTCGGATAGTGATGGTTTAGATGGAAAGTGGACAAGTTAGTGATTAGTAATCGCTTAGAAGCCGAAGAGGCAAGCTAGTTTCAGTTATCACGTGGACGACTTATATAATTCTGGAGGCACAGTCAAAGAGGGGATGTTCTTCAACTCATACTAGTTTTTACCAGTTGAATTAAATTTAAACCCAATTCTAACTTGAGTGTCAGAGTGAATTTTACTCAACACTACATCGGTGTTAGCTTTACTCACATTTTTGCAAAATATCAAGTTATTCTCCTTGAAAGCAAATACAAATTTACCGTTGGTACAATTTTTGGTATCAACAATTGGTGTCGTTTATGGGGAAAGAAATAGCAAAATCTTTTAGCCCTATCATCACATTTTGTGTGGGAACCATGAGCAACAATATGAACAGAGAGAATCTCCCAACTAATGGATAGGATTCGGATCGTGAATATCATCTAAGGCGACAACCTACACGTGTTCTAAAAACTCACGTGGGGGAGACCCACTAGCTTGAAAATGAGTCAGCTTAGGAGTATACGACTCTAGCTGCCAAGGTATATAGCTTAGATCAGAACCTAAGCCAAATCATGAAGATGCTCAAACGACCAAACCCAATCATCGAGGCCATCAAGCAGAATGTGATATACCCACATGAGGAAAATAAGCATGATGGGAAGCAGAAGCACAATCCGTTGGGCCAAAGCAATATCCCAGTTGTCTAAGACTCAGCCAAGGGTAATGGTCCAAGGATTGAAGGGGTGGGGGAGTCCGAAGTTCTTAGACTAAAGGCATCAGAGAGGTTGATATTGGGAGGGAACGATCAGCGTGCAAACGACCCAGACCCAAAGAAGCATGCACTTTTTTATCACCATTCTCTAACTCCTACTGTTCGAAATTATGATCCAGTTAAGAGTTAACCCAGAATATCTTACACGTACTCACACGTATCAGGGGCGATCAATGATTCGAAAAAGTGACGGAGCAGAAGCTTGGAAGATGAAACGACTGACAAATCTGACATGGGTACAGACTTACGGGAACTCATCAACGAAAGGTGAAAGAAACAAATTGAGGATGATAGAGAAGTGGATAGTCGACTGTGGGCAGTCGAGTTACAACACATTCAAAACCAGCTAGGAGATATCAGGAAGGCTTAAGATCATAAGGGGTTAGACCTTGATAATTTGTTGGATCAAGTAGACCCACCCTTCACAGATGAGATCATGCAGGAGTCGGTACCTCCCAAATTCAATTACTTACCATAAAGCTCTATGACGGATAAAAAGATCCAGTAGAGCATGTAGATATGTTTTGGTCATGAATGGAACTCTATAGAGTCCGATATGCTATCAAGCATCAGGCATTCTCTTTTTCTCTTGCAGGTTTAACCCGAAAATGGTTCAGAAAGCTTGAGAGGAGATCAATAGCTTCATTCCGAGAACTGGCAAGAGCGTTCATTACCCAGTTTTTAGGGGGTCGAGAACAGAGAAAACTTGCTACTTATCTTCTCACTATAAAGTAGGGAAGGAATGAATCACTGAGAGAATATATCGCAAGATTTAATAGCGAAGCTTTGCAGATTGAAGGTTATACTGACAGTGCTGCCCTGACAGCCATCGCACCCAGACTTAGAGACGAGAAATTCCTATGGTCTTACAAGAAAGCCACTACAACCTATGTCGAACTCTTTTACATGGCATAGAAGTATATAAGCGCCGAAGAGCTCCTTCGCTCGAGAGGTGGTCAGGAAGAGAAAACCACTCGTCTGGACCACTAGTGATCAAGAGGCCGAGAAGAGGAAAACGTCATGAGAACAAGAAGAGAAGGACGGAACAGAGATCTATAGCATTGAAAAAAACAGCCCGAAAAGGCTTGTCACCCAGCAGGTTTGAACATTACACTCCCACGGTAGTTCCTGTGGAGCATATTTTTATGGAGATCCAAGATAAGAAAATGCTGAAGTGGCCTGCAAAGCTAAAGGCTGGATCACACGGAAGAAATTGAGACAAATTCTATATATTCCGTTAGGATCATGACCACACTATCGTAGAATGTTTTGACCTTAAGAAGGCCATATAAACTTAAACTCAATGGGGACAACTGAAGGAATATATGAGAGAGAGCGGAGACCAGAATGGTAATCAAAGCAAAACAACTCGAAGCAGAAGAGACATCGATTTCATCCAAATAAATCAAGACAATAATGGGTGAAAGAATAGAGCACAAGAAGTCCAATCATCTTTGAGAGTCCAAAAAGTATGTTAACTGCAGTGGTAGATCAAGTTATAAGCTTTTCTGAGGAAGACGCAATAAATCTACACCAACCTCACAATGATGCCTTAATAGTTGAAGGAAATCGACATTCAAGATTTCCATGAGCAGCAGAACAAGACAATTCATAATTACAATCATGAATCAACAATACATTTACAGTCGACTTCAAACATAAACGGTTATGCAAATTACAGATAAATTACAACATGAAACAATACAAATGTACAAAGAGAACTTTACGTACATATGCAGAAACGTCTCCATGCTCCGATGCGTGACTCAGATCGAACAACTGCAACCATGAGCGCTCGATCTACACGATCGCAACACCGCACGAACACTTTGCGCTCGTCCTCAACGATCTCCTCCGCAAAATCTTGAACCTGTCTCTTATACACATCTAGATGTGTATAAGAGACAGGTGTGAGGCAGACGAACGGAGGAAACACAAATCGTGTACACGACTAGGCAAGTGGGAGAAGTTGAAGACTTATCGTATAGGTCGATGCCCAATCGTTTAGATAAAGCTATGCGATCGTCTAGTAAAAGCTATGCGATCGTTTAGCTCTATCATTTATCTCGACAGATTTGGGCCAGCGATTGTTTAACAAAGCTATGCGGTCGTTTAGTAAAAATCACACGATCGTTTAGCTAGCACCTGTACGATCGTTTACTTAGCCCAGCCGTCGTTTAGTAAATGTGTATTTACTTGACGTCTTCCATGAGTTTCTTTTCGCCGGAGAGAAAACTCAAATCTTTTCAAAACTTTTGTGAAAAACTTCTTCAAAATTAGGAAACCGATTTCCTTTTAAAACTCACGGTTACCGTGAACAATAACCACCCACTTCATTTGGTTATTTAAAAGAAAAAATATTAATTATCTAATGATTAATATTATTATAAACATAAATGATAATCAATTTATCATACTATATTTATAACTTATAATTTTAATATTTCATCTCATGAAACATATAAACCACAGTTCTTTTTCTATTCCATGGTACTTAATGTAAATCTCATTTACATCAATCCTCCACTAGATGTATTTTATACATCATATCGATTATATCATATATAATCAGATATCTCTGGTCAATTTGAACATTTCAAATCAACACCAAGAACTTGATCCTTCAACATGAATCCAAGCTACCAAGGGGACCTCATGGACTTGTAGATTCAAAGCTCCAACGGTATGTGAATAACTGACTGAACTCTTTAGTTACGGGATCCACCATCCGTTAACTGCCAGGCACTCCACTAAAGACTGACAGCTGAACTTTCCTTACTACAGATATATTATGTATCCATCTTAACCAATCAGCAGTGCGACAACCCTTCATAAATCGCTCGTAAATACAGCTAGACCAATAATCATTATGCCCTTGTAGTTACATCTGTCTCCTTAAGTACCACTGATCTCTCTAATGAACATAAATCATAGTTCTACTATGACTAAGTCTTATCTTCCAAAGAGAAGTTGTGGCCACTATGTTCAAGCCCCGGAATCAGCCCTTTAGGGAGCAATCTCTTTACTTATCCCTGCTTCGGGAAAGGAGTGAATTTCATATTGTGGATTGAGTTCCCAACTCCCATATCAGACAAGTCCCCAAAAAGGTAGGCATGTTGAGTTGGCAATCTGGCCACTCTCACCCATACTAATCAAAGGATCGCCCTTAAAGGCAGGAGTTCACAAAACACTCAGGATTGAGGTCGTGTCACCTATGGTCAGTTAGGTAAGATGCAAGTCTCTAGTATCAACGGCGTTATATATAGAGTCTAGTCATCTCGTGGTCCATGTCTTATACAAACTCTTTGTATAGGATACCCTCACTCCACGTCTACACACGAATGGTATGGATCAACCATCTGTAGTAGTTTACAACACTTGCAAACCTCTACAAAGCAGGTCGTATCCGTAGTGTCACCAGGATCGGGTATCCCACCTTAATCCTTATACTACAGACCGATTTAGGTTATTACTTAAGGCATGATCCACTTGTATATCACATATACATGCTTAAGTTCACATGAGATAACCAAGGAGCTTTGTTTATTGGATATGAGTAAATGCCATAATTAAATAATACTTATTTTGTTCATTGAACAATGTGTATCTTTACAAAACAGCGAGACTCTGGGAGAATTAGGACACTAATCCCAACAGTAGTATCACTGACCATAGCGAATATCAAAGTGTATCGAATTCTTGTGGACGGAGGTAGCTTAGTGAACATCTTATCTCTTTGCGCCTTCGACGTCATGAGGTTGGGACGAGGACTTTTGAAAAGAAACGTGACTCTGCTATTAGGGTTCGGTAGGCAAACGAAATATCTAGAAGGTGGCATATAACTTCTGGTCACCTTTGCCGGAGGTATGATCTGCATGACAGTTATGATGGAGTTCTTGGTGGCAGACGACAGATCAATCTACAATGTCATCTTAGGAAGACCATCCCTGCATCAAATGAAACTTGTTCCATCTCCAACCCCGTGTGGAGTTGGAATTGTGAGTGGGGAATAATTGATGTCATAATAATGCTATAGAACTACCATGAAAAATCCACAATGCAAAGTAGAGGTGGTGCATGTGCTGAGAAAGGAAATGAGAAGGTTTGTCATGTCATAAAAAAGTCTAATGTCAAGGCTCAAATCTCAACTCCCCTGGTGAGAGACTCGTCTGTTGGTGAGGTAGAATCGGATGATGTTACCAATTCCGCACTGACGACTGAGCCCATGCTCAGAGATGAACTGACCAAACCGTTAGAATTTATTCCGTTACTATCTGAAACTTAAAGAGTTAGCATCGGGACGAGGCTATGAGTTGATGAGAAGGAAGCTATTATAACTTTTATATGAAACAATGTAGATGTATTTGCCTGGTCTACAGACGACATGCCAAGAGTGGACCTACAAGTAATGATACACCGACTTAGTATTGATTCAAGCTACAAACCAGTGCGCCAAAAGAGGCGGGCTTTCAATCAAGCTCGTAATGAAATAATAGCTGAGTAGGTGGATAACTTATTGCAGACGAAGTTTTTTTAAGAGGTTTACTACCTACAATTGTTGTCTAACGTAGTGCTCGTTAGGAAAGTTAATGAAAAATGGAGAATGTGCGTTGACTTCATTGATCTCAAAGCCTGCTCAAATGATAGTTTTCCACTTCTGAGAATAGACAAACTCGTGGATGCTACTACCGACCACGAGCTATTAAGCTCGATGGATGCCTATTCAGGGAATATAAAGGTATACGTGGATGACATGCTGGTTAAAAGCAAGAAAGTGAGCTGCCATGTAGACGACTTGGTCAAGGCCTTTGGAGTCTTGAGAAGATATCAGATGAAGCATAACTTGGAAAGTGTTGGGAGTGTCCTAAAACTCGCAGTTCGTAATTTTGGAAACATATTCTATTTATCAACAAAAGTATTGGTAAAGAATTTATTCAATAAAAGTGTTATTGAAAATCCAATAAACGAACCCTCTATATTATGAATACTTTAATATATAGAGACATAAAAGAAGATCAAGTTATAGTATATAGCCAAAAAGGTCTATGAGTATATGGATGAGTGATAACTGGCATAAATGTCAGTTATTATAAGCCTTTTATTTAGAATTATGAGGGCTAACATGTAGAAAACGCAGTGATAATACTTAGAATATGTGAAAATTTGAGTTTTGCGTTGATTAGCACCTAAATTCTCACTGACCCAATATTATGCGTTATTCCATGCCAAAGCATCTATTTTTATAGCTATCACAGGAATCAAACGCATGTGTTTGTAAGAAGCAACCACAGACAAACGCATGCGCTGAAGCCAGGCGACCGAAAAAGACGAACGCAGACGGCAACCCTATGCGTCCAACGTATGGAAGTTGCAGTAAACGCATGCATCCAACGCATGGAGAACACAGTGAACAAATAGAGATTGTGGCCACAGAGTGGCAGACATAATAGAAGATCACAAGATGGGTAGAACGCGTTGATAACTTCAACTGAATTCAACTCGGACACATACCTTGGGAGTATCAACAAGATAAGGCGATGTGACAATGCCCATACCACGAAAAAAGCAGCAGTGAGCCATACCTTCATCATTACAGCTGTCGGCGTCCAAACTTTATAAATAGCCCTTGAGACCTTCATTTTAAGACATTCGAGCTTCTGCCTCAAGGCAGAAGTTTGTGATCACAGATGAGAGCCTGAAACAGATTTCCAGTGAGAATTCTTCATCTCCACAACCCAGACCGAGTGACGATTGGAGCATTCATCGGAGATAGAGCTCGAGAGAGACATCTCCACTATTCAACCATGAAACCACCGTTCAACCCCATCAGTCCTTAACAATAAATAAAATAAACAAAACCCGTCTCTAAACATTCCAACAAGTTTTTGGCACCGTTGCCGGGGACTTGGCAGCTAATGTTTTGTGAAGTTTTGTGTTTTCGCAGGCACCCTTTCAATCTTAGGCATATTGTAGGTGATGCGACCAAGCTGCAAACAATATTTGAAGTATAGGCGATGCGTCGAAATTCAAATATTGAACTCAAGATAGAAAGGCTATCTGTCGCATGAGCTGAAAGAAGTCTTAGACGCATGTCAACCATCATGCATCCAATAATTGCTGGAAGCTCCAATGGTTGGGGCAAGCCCTTGACCCAAGCAGTTGAGAGCCATCTCCTACGTGGGAGACTCCTTACGGTGACAACACTCTAATTTCTCCAGGGACGTCTTATACTCTATCTTTTACATTGCTTTCTTAGTTTAGTTTATTATTTTTATTTATTGTTATTTTGGATATGCGGTTGCTTCCTTCGTTGTGGTGCGTTTGCTCCTTATAGGTGCGATAATAACTCTCCTCGGTGTGCAGTTACAACGGAAGAATCCTCCACATCCTTCAAATGCATGGCTTCAATCGCATGAACTAATGCATTGTTGCATGCGTTATTATACTTAAGGTTATTTTCTTATTATCTTTTATGCATTATCCTTTTGGAATTCTCCTTGTCTGACTGTGGTTCTTTGCAATGCGTCTATAATGGTACAAATAATTCATCACGTCCTCTAACTAGTATCGCAAGTCACCCCATACTTTTAATAGTTTCTTCAAATTGTGAAAGTCTATAGTTGTATTGTGTGCAAACCCTTGCTCAAACATTTGTTATCACATTCCTATTAAGTTTGTTTTTAGCTTGCAGTGAGAACGCTGCCACCTTTTACGTTTGGGGGGTGGCAGCAGTCTCGGAGAATTGTGTTCATCACATTGCGGTCATTTCCTTAAAAAAAAAATCAAAAAAAAACTTTTGAAAATAACAACTCCACTGTCAATGCAATGGGGAAATCCATGTTGATAAGAGTTAAGTTGTGAAAGACATTTACCCGTAGTTGGATGTTCGCATGACACCCGTGGGGGTAAGCCAAAACGAAGGTAAATCGCCAGGATCAACGCATTAGCGCAACTCCTCTGTCTGGCGCAAGAGCCAAATTAAGCAAGACATGAGTTGAGTTAAATATGGAACGCAACTGAAGTTGGATGCCCGCATGACACACGTGGGGATAAGCCAAAACGAAGAGCGTAACCAGGTTCAACGCCGCATTCGAATAAGTAAACGCATAAACTTGAATTGTTTTGAATGAACGCATTCTTATGAGCTGAACTCAAAATTTCGGAGAATGAATAAAAAGTTTTTGAGCAAGGGCTTGCCAAATTTCAACTTATAAAAAATCTCTTTGAAGAAGCAGCCAAAGTAAAGGAGAGCATTGTAGCCATGGTTAGAGATACGAGTTAATTATATTTTGAAAAGCTGGTCATCGCAAAG
>NC_052354.1:44331179-44435184 GCF_009727055.1 Benincasa hispida | reverse complement strand
GGCAGCAGTCTCGGAGAATTGTTTTCATCACATTGCGGTCATTTCCTTAAAAAAAAAATCAAAAAAAACTTTTGAAAATAACAACTCCACTGTCAATGCAATGGGAAATCCATGTTGATAAGAGTTAAGTTGTGAAAGACATTTACCCGTAGTTGATGTTCGCATGACACCCGTGGGGTAAGCCAAAACGAAGGTTAACCAGGGATCAACGCATTAGCGCAACTCCTCTGTCTGGCGCAAGCCAAATTAAGCAAGACATGAGTTGAGTTAAATATGGAACGCAACTGAAGTTGGATGCCCGCATGACACACGTGGGATAAGCCAAAACGAAGAGCGTAACCAGGTTCAACGCCGCATTCGAATAAGTAAACGCATAAACTTGAATTGTTTTGAATGAACGCATTCTTATGAGCTGAACTCAAAATTTCGGGAGAATGAATAAAAAGTTTTTGAGCAAGGCTTGCCAAATTTCAACTTATAAAAGATCTCTTTGAAGAAGCAGCCAAAGTAAAGGAGAGCATTGTAGCCATGGTTAGAGATACGAGTTAATTATATTTTGAAAAGCTGGTCATCGCAAAGGAACACCGGAAGGTGAGTTAAGAATTCTTGAGTGTAACGCATGCTTGAGGACAAGCATGATTCTAAGTTTTTTTTTTTTTGGAGGGGGGAGGTGATAACTGGCAAAAATGCTAGTTATTATAAGCCTTTTATTCAGAATTATGAAGGCTAATAGGTAGAAAACGCAGCGATAATACTTAGAATTTGTGAAAAATTTGAGTTTTGTGTCGATTAGCACCTAAATCCTCACTGACCCAATATTATGCGTTATTCTATGCCAAAAGTATCTATTTTTATAGCTATCACAGGAATCAAACGCATGTGTTTGTAAGAAGCAACCACAGATAAATGCATGTGCTGAAGCCAGGCGATCGCCAAAAGACGAATGCAGACGGCAACCCCATGCGTCCAACGCATGGAAGTTACGGTAAACGTATGCGTCCAATGCATGGAGAACGCGGTGAACAAATAGAGATTGCGGCCACGGAGTGACAGCCATAATAGAAGATCGCAAGGTGGGTAGAACGCATTGATAACTTCAGCTGAATTCAACTCGGACGCATACCTTAGGAGTATCACAAGGTAAAGGTGATGTGACAATGCCCATACGCGACAAAAGTAGCAGTGAGCCATACCTTCATCATTACAGTTGTCGGCATCCAAACTCTATAAATAGCCCTTGAGACCTTCATTTTAAGACATCCGAGCTTCTGCTTCAAGGCAGAAGTTCGTGATCACATATGAGAGCTTGAACGAGATTTTCAGTGAGAGTTCTTCACCTCCATAGACCAACCGAGTGATGACCAGAGCATTCGATGGAGATAGAGCTCGAGAGACATCTCCACCATTCAACCATGGCACCACTGACAGCCTTGATGTAGAGTCCTTCATCTCCTTTTAATCTCTGTATTGTATTACATTTTTAGCTTGAGATTTAAGATATTTTGTGATCAATGCAAATCTTAACTTCTTCATTACCATCCTCTTCATCATCTTCATCTCTATTATAGTTTTTTCTTCAGCGTTTATTTATCAAAGTCAATCGCATGCTTAATCGGTTAGCCTAGAAATAGGACGCTTGTAGCAACCCACCGAGAGGTGTACGTTGTTGCAAGTATAAGTGAGTTAATCTTCTTTGCTTTGTAAAAGGTTGTGGCAATGCCCTTTCTATGGGATGTTGCATTGCTTGTCTATAAGTTAAATAGCCGCATCTAACTGTCTGAGAAGGTAAGAGATGGAACGCATTAAGTAAGGTTCGCATTGTTCCTAGAGATAGGCACAATCTTATGCTCAACGCAACCACGCACTATAAAGATATAGCCATGCGGCTGACCACCGAGAGGTGTGATGCGTCCGTGCAATGAGTTGGGATTACTCGGGCGATTTAAGATAGTAAACATTACTATGCGTTATTGGTTGTTATGTTTATACTTATTCTTATTGTAAATCTCCTATTGCTCAATCTATTTAGTTAGGAGTAGGAGAAGTGTATAAGTCATTTAAACTTTATTTGCTTTATTTTTATCCCTTGCTTCAAACACATCACTTCACAAATATTATTGAGTGACAAGTCCCCGTGTTCGACCTCGAATTACCCGAAAAACTTGTGTTTGTGTTATACTTAGCGCAAGTGTAAGAAAACTTGTGATAGGAACGCGCGATTATTGCATGCTAAGATTAACACATCATCATTCCGACGCATGACCTCAAACGCATAAGTGCAAACACATAAGCCTTCTCTAACCCATGATTTCATGTTCAACCTCATCTGTCCTTAACAATAAATAAAATAAAACAAAACTTGTTCCTAAAATATATCAACGATGAGATGGGCCATGTCATCATGGGGACACCATTGATGCAACCTACTTTGTATATTGATACAAACGATGTGATCCTAAAATCGTTCTTGTAGAGACATGCGAGTGAAGGCATCCTATGAAAAAGACGTTTGCATAAGACTAGACCACGAAATAGTCATTTTTCTTTATAACAATCATTTACTGTTAAAACTGGCTATTTCAATTTCGACGACTTAGGGTAACTTGATCTTAATCCTGAGCTAACTTTGAACTCCTGTTTATTTGGGATTATCCTTTGATCTGTATAGGTGAGAGTAGTTCAACAGCACTGCCAACAAGCTTCCTACTTTGGGGATAATAGCAGATAGATAGCTGGGGACATAGTCCTGCAATATGGAATTCGCTCCTAACCGTTTTAGGGTTAGCAGATAGGTTGTTCCTTTAAGTACTGATTCCTGATTCTTGAACAAAGAGGTCTTGCCCTCTCATGGCCGAGAGGGACATGGTGTATTAGTTGGACTATAAACCAATTGTTTAATAGAGGATCAGTGGTAGCTTAAAGAGCAAGATGTATTTACAGGGGTAAATCGATAATCTTGACTTAGCTGTAAATATGAACGACCCGTGAAAGATTGACTTACTGATTATAGTTGAATCAAGTTGACAGAAATATATCTATAGTGAGGAGAGTGCAACCATCGAGCGACAATGGTATGTCTCGATGGTTAACGAATATTGATTAATTTGGGATAAAAAGTTTAATCGATTATTCTCAAATTGTGCTCATGATCTGTAGGTCCATAAGGCCCCTCCACGAACTCGTAAAAGATTAAACCTTGGATTAGAAAATTGAGCGAATTTGAAGTGTTCAAATTCAAAATTAGGGTTTGGAATTTGAAATGTTCAATTTTAATTTTAAGGTTTGGATAATTATTTTCGATATAATTAACGTTTAAACTTGTCGAAATCAAACATATTGAAGAGTTTAAAATGTTTAAATATCGATTTAAATATTATTTACATGAATATGATTCATATTTAAATTAGGTGTTTTATTAATTTAATATTTGATATTAAATTATTAATTAATTAATCAATTAATTAAATGTGTTTAATTAATTATTTAAATTAAATCAATTTCAAAATTAGGTTTTTTAAATTTTAGAAATTGATTTTTAATTTAATTTTGTTAAGCAACAAAATTGAATTATATTAAATTTAAAATTGAAATTAGTGGTTTTTTTTTCCAATATTTCAATTTCTTAAGTGGAGTTTTCCACAATTCAATACCTAGGCCACTCACTAAGTACAATTTGAAGTGTCAAATTGATGAATGTTGAGTGCTTACATGCTAGAGCTTAAGAAAAGCTTCAAATATCTGATATTGAAGAGCATGCATTCTGAATTTTTTTAAGATTTTATCAGTAGAAATAAGTTTTTCCTCTCAAGCTCTCCCGAACCTTCTCAATCCTTTTCAACACTGAGTTTCCACCACTCAATCCAAGGTTGAGATTAGTAGAGAAGATCCTCTTGATGGTCTACTAGAGTTTTGGAGCTCCAATTTTGTGAATTAAGTAAGGAGCAAGTGGAAATCTACAAAGGTATACACATTGAAACCCTATTTCTATTAAAACATGTTTTAAGCATGCTTTTGACTCAAATTAAGTGTAATTAAAGTACTTATGATTTTTTAGCTTTCGTTTTATGCATCTTTACTCTATCAGAAAAGTGTGCTTTCAAAGTGGCTTCTGGCAAGTTTCTAGGCTTTATGGTGAACCAGAGAGGAATTGAGAAAATTCCAGATAAAATACGAGATGTACTAAAGATGGAGCCTCATAAAATGGTAAAACAGCTACAAAGTCTGAACAAGAAGATAGCAGCTCTTAATCGTTTCGTAAGTCGAGTTACTGATAAATGTCTTCCATTTTTTAAAGTATTAAAGAAAAAAAACTAACTTTGACTGGACAGAGGAATGTGAATAGACATTCAAGCAACTAAAAAATTATTTTAACTTAGTCCCGCTCCTTTCCAAGCTCGTGCCAAGCGAAGAACTTTTCTTGCACCTTGTCGTGTCTGATTCTACAATTAGTTTTGTCCTAATCAAGGAGGACGAATGTCAACAATCGTCGGTATACTACATCAACAAATCAATGGTAGAGGCAGAAATGCGATACCCTCAGGTGCTGCAAAAGCTAGAAGCATAAAGTAGATTGATGAAATAGGTGGTTGAGTTGGGCGAGTACGACATCCATTTTCACCCTCAAATTTCGTTGAGTTTACTCCATGTGCCTCACTGGGTGACAACATGGAGGTATGCATAACAAAAATACTTCCAGAAACCAAGAGCCACAAAGACCCTCCATAGGAGCTTTGTGTGGATGGATCGTCCAATAGAAAGGGTCACTGAGCCAAATTATTGTTGTTGTCACCAAAAGAAGGATGCCTTGATTATGCCCCAAGGTTCAAATTTTGGGCTTCAAATAATGAGGTAGAATATGAAGCATTCTTACCTGGGCTACGACTAGCTGTTGGAGTTTGAGTCACCAACTTGGTTATTTATAGTGATTTTCAACTTATTGTCAATCAGTTAGCTGAGACGTACTAGACCAAAGATCGCAAAATGGATAGCTGTCTAGCAAAAGTCAAGAAAATGTTGAGCTCCTTTAGCAAGTGTGAGATAAAACAAATATCACGATCTTAGAATACCAATGTCGATTCCTTAGCCCGGTTGGCAGTAGCTTATGATGCTGACCTAAGTAGGATGGTACTCGTGGAGTTTCTGAATATACCCAACGTATCGATGGAAGAAGCTATGGAGATAGAAGACCAACTACAAATCGAGCATTGCAATTGGATGATCTCTTAATCAATTATCTCGAAGAGGGTATTGCCAAATGACAAAGTTAAAGCTCGACGATTAAGATGCAAGGCCGCTCACTATATGATAAATAATAAAAGACTGTACAAGATAGGATATTCTCTCCCTCCTCTAAAATGTGTTTATTCAGATGTGGTTGATTACATCATGCGTGAAATTCACGAAGGAGTGTGTGGTAATCACTCAAGGCATTGATCCTTTGCGAAAAAAATAATTTGACAAGATTACTATTAGCCCACGCTAGCTCAAGATGCGTGTAAATTTCCCACATCTTGCGATCGACGTTAAAGATTTGTAATTGTACCTAAGTAGCCTCCCAAACCTATCATGAACATTATGAGCCCTTGGTCGTTCACAAAGTGGGGAGTCGACCTAATTGAACCTCTTCCTCAGGGCAAGAGACAGACCAAGTTCGCCGTTGTTGCTGTTGCTTACTTCACCAAATGTTTAGACGTTGAAGCTCTAGCAACAATTACCAAGCAAAAAATAACTAACTTCATCTGGAAGAATATCACATGTCAATTTGGTATACCACATGTCCTGATTACTGACAATGTCGTCAATTTGACAATACAATGTTTCGCCAATTTTGCGCCAACCTCGATATCAAACATTATTTTTCATCTCCAACCTATCCGCAAGCTAATGAATGGGTTAAAGTTGTCAATAAGATCATCAAGCAAAATCTCAAGGCTAAGTTGGAAGGATTAAAGGGATTTTGGCCTGAAAAGTTGCCAAATGTGTTGTGGGCCTATCAGACGACATCGTGAACTTCAACGGGTGAGACTCTTTTTTCGCTTGCCTTTAGGGCAAAATCCATGGTGTCGGTTGAGATCAGGATTCCTTCTCTTGGGGTCGAATAATTCGATCTAGCTAAGAATGATGAGGTACTTCGTGTAAATCTAGACCTCTTAAAAGAACATTGTGAAACAACGAATCTACGAGTGGTAGGATATAAGAACCGGGTTGAACGATACTATAATTCCCATGTGCGTAAACAAAACTTTAGAGTGGTGGACTTAGTCCTTAGGCAAGTCATGCCCAAAACTAAAGATCTTTGTAATGGAGCTTGTGGACCAAATTGGGAGGGCTTTTATCAAGTGTCCGAGGTTATTTGACCTGGAACATACAGCTTGGCTGACCTGAGCAAAAGAAGCTTGCCTCACCCGTGAAATGTCGAATATCTGAAGATTTATTTTCAGTAGATCTTTCTTTATGTTTTCATAATAAACGACTTTGTACTTTCCAAATATGCTTCAGGATTTCGATAAAGGATTCATCATTTCTTTCAACTCAAGTGATGAGAGTTATTACTTTTAAGTCAACATAAGCATTCTTAATCTTCTAATTTACTCAAGCAACGAGATTCTTTCTTTTATGCATAAAGTTACTCGTGTCGGAGTAAGGGGTAAGGAATAATAATAATAAGAAGAAGCAAAAGTTGAAATATCACAAATTCTGATTGGTCAAGCCATAAGCTCGACTTACAAGCGAAGGCAAGCTGCAATTTTGGATAAATAAAAGTTGAAGGGGCAAATTCTCATAAGTCAAGCTGCAAGAGCGAGCTATAAATAAAAACTGAACATAAAGCTCCATAAAAAACATCGAAATTACAAATTTCATTAAGCTAAGTTGCAAGCTTGAGTTGCCAGCCCGAGCTACGAATAAAATTATATGCTCTAATAAAACAATAGTAAGAGACAATATTTTGAATTTGCAAGCTAAAAAAAAGATCGCTAAGCTTCGCCAGAGTTCTCAAATCAGGAAAATCAGAGACACCTTGGAGAAGAGCATCAAAGTCAAGCTGAGGGGCAATTGGTAAGGCTTGGCTAGTGAAAATACCCATGCTGTCAATACCTCGAGTCTCATCATTGTGTCAGGCATCAATTTCAGATTGAACGAGATTACAGTCAACGTTAGGTATTGAACGAAATTACAGTCAACATTAGGGTATTTTGCTTTAACAACGCCCATAGTCAGCATAACCCCACACTGAAGGCAGTCATCCTCTATCTAACGGTATGCCTCAGTTTTTTGGAAACTTTCAGCCAAGTATTTGACATCTGATAGCTTGGCTCGAGCTTCTTGCAATCCAGTGTTAACTGTGGATAGCGTCTCCTTTAGGTCATTGATCTAATCATCGTACTGAGATTGAAGTGTAGCTAAAAATTCTCGAGAGTAGGCAAGCTGGGTGGATGCTTTAGCATGCAAAGTCCATACTCGGTTGAATTCTCTACAAGAAACATAGTTCTGCTTAAGGATCTCCATCTCCTCACACAACTTCGCATGGTTTTGCCTATGAATAGGCTTGGCAAAAATCTTTTTGGGGTCCCTGGGGTGGGGAATCACCGGTTTGATTGGGGATGGGGGTCAAACTGGAGATAAAAAACGGATCCCCGACAGGGAACGAGGATGGTATCCCCGCCCCGTCCCGAATATTTTTTTTTTAGTAATTTTAATATATATATATTATAATATATATATACACACACACACACACATACAATAAACAGTAGCTTAAAGCTACTATTTATTCTTTTAACTTTTTTAAAAATTTATTTCCTAATATAATTATATTAAGCTTTTTATTAAATATAAAATGTTTTAATTATTTATTTAAATAAAATAATAATAATAATACTATTTTATTATATTAAATATTTAAAATTTCAATATAAATACTAAAATTTAATTATTTTAAATAAATAATTAATTAAAAATAAAAATATAAACAGATAATTTTTCCCCGCGGGGACCCGATCCCTGAATGGGATTCTCGACCCTGACCTCGACTCCCCAAAACGAGGAATGGGGTAGGTACGAGGTTTATAAATCTCTACGGGGATGGGGATGGGGAGTGCATCCTCGGCCTCACCTTGCCCCGTTGCCAACCCTACCTATGAACTCTACTTCGTTGCTCAATTTCTGGCAAGACATCATCATTTCATAAGATGCCTGTGAAAATGAGAAATATGAGAATAAGTACAGCCGTATGGAAGAGGCAAAGGCATTATCTAATATAGTCACTTAGCATGCGAAGGTGCTGTTGGGCATGTGTAATACCCGATTTGGGGTCGACATGCCATTGAGCTGGCACTTTTTCTTTTACACCAGTCTATTGAGTCATAGCTCGGGTAGGGAAGGTAGTTTCATCACTGTTAAACTCATATGGTCCACTAAAGTCAAAAGGATGTGAAGAGGACGAAGTAGATACTTCTGTAGTTGAAGGAGTTGGAGTGATCACAATTGGGGTAGAGATGTTATGACAAGGTGAAGTGTGAATACATAGATGTTGGGAAGGCGTTTCGTCAATTTGATTCTGGACGAGGTTAGGCCCCTTCGACACACCCGTAGAATTCACAAGAAGGAGGTTTGAAAGGCAAAATTGGGGGACACGAGCGTTAACCCCCAGTCCGTCATGTATTCTTTGGGGCATACTTTTGCAAGGAGCCACTCTTAAAAAAAAGTTAGAATAAGCTTCGAAGTAATATTAAATAGCTATTTGCATTCTATTTTCTTTTTTTTTTTAAAAAAAAAAAACAAATCAGTCAGACCAATGTGTGCTGATAGGTCGATCTTAAAGTTGTCGAGGAATTCTTGTTGAACCAGGCTAGGACCGTAGTGGAGCAAGTTGTAAGTCGAAAGAGCTGAGTCTTGAAATGTAATAGTTGCATTGGTCAAGGTAGGCTTGCAATCGATTGCATAAATAGAAAAAAATAATTTTTTAGAATAATTTATAAAAGTTGGTCTCGATCAAGCGAATATGTGAAAAACTTACTAAATGTCCAAAACTTAATCGGGACTGGAAAAGAATGGTTTCCGCGTTTTGAAGTGAGTCAGTCACCGTTGGCGAAAAACATTGTTTGCTCCGCCCCTTTGTAGTAATTAGAAATGAAAAAGTGGAGTTTCCTTTGCGAATGGTGACATAATAGAAGTTTGATGAAGATTTTATTTTCTTAAGAGTATATAGGGACATAAACTCCTCCATAGTGGTGGGATTAGAGTTACCCAGTTGGAGTCAGAGGACGTAACACCCTAATAGCACACGATAAGAATTTGGAAATAATTTGAAGGGTGCCACGTTTACGTAAGCTAAATATTGTTGAATAAAATAGTGGAGTGCAAGCCTGACTCCAAAAGTAAACATGACATGATAGAAAGCCACTTCGCCTAGGGGGGTTAGATGGATCTTCACCCAAGAAAGGAATTCTCATGTGCATCAAGTCAGGAATTCTAAATTTTCTCATAAGTGAATTTAGGGTATCTACGACCCAAGGGAGGGGCGAGGGAAGCCAAATTGTCACTTTGGAATCCACACTTCCTCCGAGTACTGTTTTGAGGCCTTTGGTTGGGAACGAAGTTAGAATCAATCAACACATCGATTCTAGGATCTAAGGCTCGATTATTCTCCATGGAAAAAAGGAAAAAAGATAAACCAAATAGCAAGTTACCTCAAGGAATGGGGGAATGAAGATGAAGATTGAAGTGTGGCGAGTTTTGGTGGCCGAATGAGTCATTTCTTAAGGAAATTCGGCACGAAAAATGAGACTTTTTACCAAAGCCAAGCTAAGACATGGATGCCCATGAAGTTTGAGAAGTAAGTCTAGCTAGACTCCACCTAAAGGTTATGGGCCTACCAGCTCAAGAGAGAGGGGCAACTGTGGAAGGTGGAATTAAACCTAGTTAACTTAATTAAATCCAAGGTTTGGGCGAAGGTAGTTAAGCTGAGAAAATGTTTCAATTAGTTTGATCGATTTGAGCTAAGAATGTAAGTCAGGCTAAGAAAGCGAGTCAAGTTGGGAGATTAAGCTAAGAAAAGCAAGTCGAGTTCGACAAGTGACTCGAGCTAGAAGGCCAAACTAGTAGGCTTTTAAATGGCTTTTACCTAGGAGTAATACTGTGAAACATGCATCTTAGTCATGCAGAGTAGTACACACACACATATATATATGCAAGAAATATATATATATATATATATAAGATAAAGGGGGAGAGGGGTCGGCAAACTCCAACCCCCCTCCAATTTGGAGAAGCCAACCCGTGAAAGGCTGGCAACCGAGTTGTGAAGCCCGACTGAAGTGAGAGAAAGAGGGGGGGGTCGACAACAGCCTAGGAGAAGCCAACCTGTGAGGGTTGGCAACTGGGTGTAAAGCCCGATTGACCTCAAAACAAGGTTGACCCTTTTTTAAAAAATATATATAAAAAAATATAGAAGAGTTGCCAACCCCACAACCTATATTCACCCTCAATTTGATTGGCCCAATTGAGGTAGGGAGTTTTGCATGGCCTTTTGGCCACTCATGAGAGTTTGAAGGTGAAATTTTCTCTACGCATGTGTACGTGAAGGGAAAGACATGTTATTTATGATGGAATTTTAGGTATGGCTTAGGTATGCATTATTCATGCATGAGCCATGAGTTTGCATTAAAAAGCTTCTTTTAAGATAATTAATATGAAGGCTAGTAAAATACCCATCTCTGTTTTATGTAACTCAATTATTGTTGTATTAATGAGATATAATCACATTGTGTGTAATAATTGGTAAATCAAGCGTCACAATTCCATCCAAGAGTCGAGCACATTAAGGATTGAAATGTGTAACGACTCGGATAGTGGTGATTCAGATGGAAAATGGACAAATTAATGATCAGTAATAGCTTGGAAGTCGAACTAGTTTCAGATATCACATGGACAACCTATATAATTATGGAGGCATGATCAAAGAAGGGGATGTTCTTCAACTCATACTAGTTTTTACCAGTTGAATTAAATTCAAGCCCGATTATAACTTGAGCATCGGAGAGAATTTGGCTCAACACCACACTGGTGTTAGCTTTACTCACACTTTTACAGGATATCAAGTTATTCTTCTTGAAAGCAAATACAAATTTACCGTTGGTATAATTTTTGGTATCAACACTTACAATTATTATTAAGATGAAAAAGATGGTTATGTTTAAATGAAAATTGGTTTTAATGACTTTGATGGAAAATTTGTAAAAATGATCGAGAGAGACACAAATTAATGATAAGGAAGTGGATGGTGAATTTTTAGTGAGAGTGTGGGGATTAGGAGAGATGGTGAGGATAAATTAAGTATTATATAATAAGACTTTGGACAAAATTGTCCTTACAAGATTATCCATCCAAGCCACTTTTAATATAGAAAGATATCGTAGTTCTTATTATTCTTTTAACAAGATATTCAAATTCAAATTAACATCAATATTTATTTTTATATAAAAAAACTTATATTGTTATATATTATTTTGTTGAGAGAGTATCATATACAGATGATATAAATTGTATTTGCTATGGGTCGCTGTGGACTAGAATTTTGAGTTCAGTATAAATATCAATGACAAAACCAAAGAAATGATTGCTACATAAGGATTAGAGAAGTGCAAGAAACGAGCCAATAGGCCAAGGGAGGAAAGAACCAAAAGGAAGATGAGAGTCAGGTTGAATGACCCAACTCGCTCGCCTCGGCCATCAAGGGTCCTCGTCCTGTAGGCATCTTAGCCCATTGAAGCCAACCCAAATCGACTTTTCCTATTCCTTTTTAGGTTTGGAACCCATTGTCCGCCACACTATGAATAGGGGGTCATAGAAACATCCAAAGTTAAGTTCTTTTGCCCCTTCCTAGCTTACTCGTACCCTTTGTTAAATATTGACTTGAGCATCGTAGGTCATATGGTACGCGTCATCTAGTGTTTTCTCTTTTTGTCTTACAATTCGTATTCCTTCCCCAACATTATAAATAAATTGTGAACGGTACATGTGTTAGAAGTGTCCTACACTCGCAGTTCGTAAATATTGTTAACATATTTTAATTATCAATAAAAGTATTATCGAGTATTTTTTTCAATAATTTTTTATTGATATTGCATTCTATAATAATAATCCGATAAACGAATCAATGGCTATAATATGAATACTTTAAACTTTATGTGGTGACATAAAAGATGATCAAGTTTTATATATAGCCAAAATGGTCTATAAGTATATGGATGAGATTGGGTACCTTATCCTGGTAACACTATTAGATACGGCCCATTTTGTATACGGATACAAATGATGCGATCCCAAAATCATTCATGTGGAGACATGTGAGTGGAGACATCCTATGCCATGAATTTGCATAAGACCGAATCTCGAAATAATCACTTTTTCTTTATGACAATTATTTACTGCTAAAAATGACTATTGGACTATAAATCAATTGTTCAATGGAGAATCAATGGGAACTTAAGGAGCAAGATGTATTTACAAGGGTAAAATGATAATTTTATCCTAGCTGTAAATATGAACGACCTGTGAAGGATCAACTTACTAATTATGGTTATAATGGATAGAAATATATCTATAGTGAGAAGAGTGCAACTATCGAGCTATAGTGGTATGGCTCGTTAGTTAACGAATGTTGATTAATTTAGTCTAAAGAGTTTAGCCAATAAATCTCAAATCGTTGGAATTCATGATTTGTAGATCCATAAGCTCCCCTACTAGCCCGTAAATTAAATCTTGGATCAGTGAATTAGGCAGATTTGAATTGTTCAAATCAAAATTGGAATTTTGAATTTAACGTGTTCAAATTCGGTTTAGGGTTTGGTTAATTATATTTGTTATAATTAACGAAATTGGATAGTCGATTAATATCTAAATGTGATTTAAATATTAAGTACATGAATTAAAATTCATTGTAGTGAGATTGGTGTTTAATTAATTTAATATTTGATATTAAATTAATAAAATTAATTAAATAGTTTAATAAATTAATATTTATTAATTTTATTTAAAAATTAAAAAAAGTTAATTAATTGAATTGTTTTTTATAAAATCATAAAGTATTAGTTTATTCATTAATAATAAAACTTAGTTTTGAAATCAATTTTCAAAAGAAATTTGAAAATTAAGAATAAATTTTATAAGTTGGAAAAACCCACCATGGGTAACACCTTATTCACTAATCCACTTCAATTCCACTCATAATTATGAAGAAGCAACTGGCTTTCATGGATTCAATCTGATTGCATGGTGAAATAGATTATAAATTGAAGTTTTTGGGCTGAGAATCAAGCTATGCATGCTGAAACTTCAAGCTGAAGCTTACTCCCAAAAACTTTATTCTTCCCCAATTCTATTCTTCTCAATTCAGTGTTTCCACCACACAATTTGAGTTAAAGAATAGTAGAGAAGCTCCTCTTGGTAGTCTACTAAAAAATTGAAGGTTCAATTCGTAAAATTCAACTAGAATTGAAGAGTTTTCATCAAAGGCAATATGTTCATAAAACCCTTTCCAAAAAACTGTTTCTATGCATGTTTTAAAACTCAAATTAAATGTAATTAAAATACTCATTGATTATGATTTCTTCCGCTGCATGCTAGTTTACTCTATCAATGAGTATTAGAGCATGATTTAAGCACTCAATTTTCGTGATTTTGAGTTTGGTGAGTGAATTTCTAAGATTGCATGTTTCTGTAATTGATGTGATTGAAATTCAACTTTAACATTAAAATTCTCTTTAATTATGAAGTTTAATTTGTAATTGGCTCTTGATTGATGAGCTTATATGTGTGCTCTAGAGTCTGTAATTTTATTAGAGTCAATAGAGTCCAAATTAGGCTGTAATTGAAGTTTGAAGAAGGCAAGCTCCGTAGTAGAAAACTGAAGAACAACTTCTGTCCAGACAGCGTTGCAATGCTGTCTATGGAGTGTTGCAATGCTGCTCTTGTTCAAGCCTTTGGAGTCATAATGCTGGGATGAGTGTTACAACGTTGTTCATCCTAGCCTAGAAAAGTGCACGTTCGTGAGTCGGTTCGCGCGGGAGGACGTCCAGTTTGATCGATTCGGTCTTCATTCGGTCTGGTTCAGCAACATCTGGTCTTAGGGTTGGCAAAAAAATCCGACGGGGCAGGTCCCCCATTCGGGGTGGGGATTCCCCGGTTTGACCGGGGATGGGGTCAAACCGGAAAATTTATTTGGGGCCCCGTTTGGAGACGGGGCGGAGATGGGGACAGTATCTCCGTCCCGACCCCGATTAATCCCCAACCCTGAATTTATATAATATATTTTTATCCCCTCCCCAGTCCCTTCTCGCTCTCTGCAATCTGCAACAAAACATCCCTCCCCTCTCGCTCTCGCTCTCGCTCTTGCCCTCGCTCTCGCTTCCGCCCTCTCTCTCATCCTCCCCTTCCCTCTCGCTCCCGCTCATTTCTCCCCTTCGTTGAAGTCTGCCACGAATGGGTCCCCGACGGGGAATCCCCGCCCCCGTCCCCGCCTTCAAATGGCGAGGATGGGGGACAATTTCCCCTACAGGGCCAGGGACGGGGGACGCCCCCCGCCCCATCCCGGCCCTGTTGCCAACCCTATCTGGTCTGGTTCAGCCTCAATTGGAGCGTTTGAAGTTTGGTTCGGGTGAGGTTGAGCAGTTCAAACCTCGTTTGAAGCTATTTTTAGGTTTTTTTAATTTTTTTTTTATAATAACTAGTTATTTTGCTTGCTTAAGATGCTAAAGTTGAACCATATTGGTGTTGTTTAATTATTCTATGCATGTGATGTATATTATATTTGAATTAAACATGCTTATGCATATAGTATGTCATTTAGATTTAAAATCTCACCATAAGAAAGCATGTTCATGCATAATATTATATTATAAGTTAGTTATAAGATATAGTATGTATGTTTAGGATTTCTTAAAATTAATATAAGTGTTATATGTTATGGATGGATAACATGTTTATTGTTTTATAATTTGTTATAAAATCATTCTAGACATTAAAATCCATAACAAAGATGATCGGTATGCTCACTTAGGTTAACAACTTGTTTTAATAGTGAAAATATGTCATTATCTTATAAAATATGGTTACAGACTAAATAGGTTCATAATCATGTCTAAGGCTGGAAATATTTAAGTTTACGGTTTACGTAACACCTCTTATCTGGGGATTATGACTAAAATGTTGGAGCTTGCGTGAATGGTGTGAGGTTTTAAATTGGTTCGACACCTAGACATCATAGGTCTATATACAAATATAAGTGTTATATTTGCATAAATCATATAGATTTAGGTTGTTTAAAATTAGTCGGAATATACCTAAGTAAAAGAATACCTAAACATTTAGATCACTTTAGTGGGAGATTAACAATATATACGATATATTGTTTTTAGCTCTCGTGTCCCCAAGAGTTCACACCACAAGATCCATACTTGGTTTCGTGTCGTTTTTACCACAACTGCTCCATTCGAAAAGTGTTTGCATGAGTCAATAACAAGGTGAATGGGGGAAGTAGTTCATAGTAAGTAGGTGAAGGAAAATTCTACGGTCTCCTCCATTAGTTTGAACCGTGAGATTCCTATGTTGCGCTTGCTGTCGTTTTAGGTGGCATTAGCCAATCGTTAACCGCGACGATCCTTTCGAAGGGTTGTAACATGGGATTTGGAACAACCCAAGCTTCATAAATGAATAGGATTTTATAGTTCCGTCTTGAACATTGTCTTCTAAGTCGGGGGCATGTTCATTCTGTTCTATAAAATCTAAAAATGACGGGTCACATTTACAAGAGTTACTAAATGTTAGTTCTTGACTGAAAACGGTAATCAAACTACTATAAAAATAAGAGTTATTTTGAATATAGTATTTGGTAAAGATTGTCTTGCTTCAGTGAAAGTTTGACTGCCCCTCTGTAGCATCTATTCTAAACTCACTAAAGTATCGTTGCAAATAAATAAAGAAATATGGGTACTTTATTACGTTTACTAAAATTGGATTTAAATGCATAAGTTTAATAGAATTTGTTTATTTTTTAGCAATGTCGAACTCGATTATATAACTTCTAGCTTCCGACAAATTAAATGGAGAAGGTTACTTTGACTGGAAATTGAACATAAACACAATTCTAGTGGTTGGCGACCTAAGGTTTGTTTTAACAGAGGAATGTCCTCCTTTTTCCAGTTCAAATACTAACCGAAATGTTCAGGAAGTTTATGATAGATGGGTAAGTGCTAATGAGAAGGCGAGACCTACATCTTGGTGAGCATATCTTATGTGCTCGATGAGAAACATGAAGCCATGCCTACTGCTCGTGAAATCATGGCAATGTTGCAAGAGATGTTCGGGCAACCGTCATCTTTAGTACGTCATGAGGCTATAAAATATGTTTATAACTCACGCATGAAAGATGAGACCAATGTTAAGGAGCATGTCCTAGACATGTGAAGGAAATATAACATGAGAATTTCCACGAGCAGCGGAATGATCGTTCCAAATTCCATTCGAAATTGAACATAAACAATTACAGTACAAGAAACGAAAACTTACAGGTCATGCACAATACGAAATTATAACATGCTTTAGATAATTAAGGGATCACAAATACGTACCTTTGAAGACTCATTCTTCAAACTCCCTCGATCACAAATGCTCGTTCAGTCTCCAAGACCGCAACACATGAACGCTCGAACACAACGACCGCAATACAGCACGACCAACAGTAACCACCATACGAACACTGCGAGCACACAATGAACAACCTCCAAAACCTCGAACTCAGTCAAGTTGAGTGAGGACACCACCATAATGGCTATCTTGGTATTCTCGGTGTGAGAATCCACAAGTCAAGTTGGGTACCTCATCCTGATAACACTATTGGATGCAACTCATTTTGTATACTGATACAAGTGATGTGATCTCAAAATCATTCATGTGGAGACATGTAATTGGAGGCATCCCATGTAATGAGTTTGAATAAGATTAGACCTCGAAATAGTCACTTTTTCTTTATAACAATCGTTTATTGCTAAAACTGACTATTTCAAATTCAATAGCTTAGGGTAACTTAATCTTAATCCTGAGCTAATTATGAACTCTTGTTTACTCGGGATTATCCTTTGATTTGCATAGGTGAGAGTAGTCCAATAGCACTGCTCAATAAGCCTCCCATTTTGGGGATAAGATCGGATAGATAGCCGGAGGCATAGTTCTGCAAGATGGAGTTCACGTCTACCCAACTTAGGATTAGCAGATAGATTATTCTCTTAAGCATTGATTCATAGTCTTGAACAATGGGGTCCCCTCTCTCATGATTGAGTGGGTCATGGTTTATAAATTGGACTATAAACTAATTGTTCAATGGAGGATCAGTGGGAGCTTAAGAAGCAAGATGTATTTACAAGGGTAAAACGATAATTTTGACCTAGTTGTAAATACGAGCGATCTGTGAAGGATCAACTTATTAATTATGGTTATAGTAAATAGAAATATATCTACAGTGAGAAGAGTGCAATTATCGAGCTATATTGGTATGTATCGGTAGTTAACGAATATTGAATAATTTAGTCTAAAGAGTTTATCCAATTAATTTCAAATCGTTGGAGTTCAGAATTTGTAGGTCCATGAGGTCCTCTACTAGCTCGTAAATTAAATATTGGATTAGTGAATTGGCCAGATTTGAATTGTTTAGATCGAAATTGGAATTTTGAATTTGACGTGTTCAAATTCGGTTTAAGATTTGGTTAATTATTTTCGTTATAATTAATGAAATTAGATAGTCGATTAATATCTAAATGTGATTTAAATATTAATTACATGAATTAAAATTCATTGTAGTGAGGTTGGTGTTTAATTAATTTAAGATTTGATATTAAACTAATAAAATTAATTAAATAGTTTAATAAATTAATATTTATTAATTATATTTAAAAAATAATTAATTGAATTGATTTTTATGAAATTAATAAAGTATTAGTTCATCTATTAATAATAAAACTTAGTTTTGAAATCAATTTTCAAAAGAATTTTGAAAAAAAAAAAAGAAATTTCATAAGTTGGAAAAACCCACTATGGGTAGCACCTTACTCACTAATCCACTCCAATTTCACTCATAATTCTGAAAAAGGAGTTGATTTTCATGGATGCAATATGATTGCATGGTAAAATACATTATAAATAGAAGTTTTTGGGTTGAGAATCAAGCTATGCATGCCGAAACTTCAAGCTGAAACTTACTCCCAAAAACTTTCTTCTTCCACAATTTCATTACTCTCAATTCAGTATTTTCAACATACAATTTGAGCTAGAAATTAGTAGAGAAGCTCCTCTTGGTGGTCTACTGAAAAATTGAAGGTTCAATTCGTGGAATTCAGTTAGAATTAAAGAGTTTTCATCAAAGGTAATGTGTTCATAAAACCCTTCACAAAAACTGTTTCTATGCATGTTTTAAAACTCAAATTAAATGTAATTAGAATGTTTATTAATTTTGTTTTCTTCCGCTGCATGTTCGTTTACTCTATCAACATGAAAGTCAAGTGAGTTTCCTTATTCGGATTTTGCCATGAACAATATTAATTTAAAGTGGAATTCAAATTGATAAAAACAAATATGTTATACAAATTAAAATTATATTAAAATAAATAAGTAATAAACGGACATTTTTGAACATCGTGTAAATATAAGATATTTCTGAGTAAAAATCTCACAAAACAACCAAAATCATCAAAATACTACCTAACATATGCAAAAATATTTATACAAAATAATTATGATATTGAAAGATATCATACATCTGTAATTCCAAACAATTATAATTTCGAGTATTTAAACATTCATGTTATCTACATCAAACAAACGATCTCCAAGTATTTGGCATTAATGCCTATTACATATTTTAAATTAACTAATAGACAATAACGTCAAATATTCAAATGATTATTTGGTGAAAATTTGAGGTTAAAAGCGTAAAATTTGAAACCCAAATACCAAATCGAAATAAGACTCAAATCTCGAAGTAAAATCGTAATATTTTGAAACATGTGTACTAAATTAAAATTAAACTCAAAATTCATAAGTATAACATTTTGAAACTCAATAACGGGTAAAAATTTGATCAATGTTTAGGGATAAAAATGTATTTTTCTTTCTTTCTTTCATTCTTTTCTTTTTTTCTTTTTTCTTTTTCTTTTTTTAAAAAGGAAGTATAAACAATTATTAGGTAACACCAATTTAAGGTTTGAGAGACCGTTGGATGTAATAGAACAATACATATTTGGGTGCTTTGCTAGTTTTTTTTTCCCAATTGAGTTCTTAATGTTTAAAAAGTAGTTGAAAATAAATCTAACAAAGCTAAATTGACAGAATCTTAAAGAAGATAACCTTACCAGATTTGGAACAATAATTAAAAACTTCCCTCAATTAGAATTTTTTCCCTCTAGGTCTACACACAAGTTCATCATCATAAATTCATACGGCTAAATTAAAAAGTTTTCCTACCCATTGTACTAATAAAAGTGAAAATGTTTAAAATACATTAAAGTAAATTGAACATTTTTTAGTAACGAAGACTATTATAAAAAAATAGCTCAACCCTCAAACATTACATCATCAACTAGTATACTAAAAAAAAAAAAAAATTGAACCTCAAATGATAAAAAAGGTAAAAATCGTCCTCCCGAACTTTCAAGTGTACAATGTAAAAGTCAAATTCTCAAACTCTTAAATGGACGAGAAAACTGAGTAAATTTGTTTTAATTCAAAGGGAGGAGATAGAATAAGTACGAGAGGGGGAGGTAAAATAGATTCAATTTCTGCAAATTTGAAAGGAAAGATTTCCCAAAACATAAAAGGAAGCAAGAGTTACATGATCACACCCCTTTTGTTGCATGAATCTTGATTCTGGTTTGGTCATATTTTCATAGTGTAATTTTGTTTTAGGTAAACTATCAGTTTACCACTTATTTTTTTCTCGTTTCTTCATGTTATTTCCAACTATGTTCGTAAAACGAACAAGATGTTAAAACATCTTTACTTTTAAATAGCCTCACAATGTTTTTTCTCTCTCTCTAAAAACTTACTTTATTTAAACAACTAAACATCAATACAATTCTCGTGGAGAACAGAGGACATCCAATCTGAGAAATAAGTCTCCTAGTGGACTTTATACATTTCTTGAACAGAAAAAAATAATTGAAAGCATTGCAAGCAAGAGAGTGAGCCACAAAATTTAAACTAAGATTATTTATGGTATTTGAATTTTTGGAAATATACAAAGAAATACATAGAGGAGAAATGAAGTAGTAATTCATTTAAAATTAAGGGCAATTGGTAGTACTCCGGATCTTAAAAATGTTCTAAAAACAAAAGTAAGTTTGATAGAAATTTGTGGATACATATTTGAGATAATATGTGGATAAATATCGAATAAACTACAAATTAGAGGACCTAAATTATATATATATATGAAAATAGCCTAAATTATATTTTAAACATTATTTAAAGAAAAAGTTACGTAGCGAGTATTTTTGAATTGGCTTCTTCCATGTGGGTTTTAGAACTGAACAAGAGAGATAGAGATGGAGCCGCCGACGCCGACCGAGAGAGGAGACAGAGCCGATAATGGCGAAAGAGAGATCTGCATCTTCCTGGAAAAAGAATGGTTTCAAATTTCTCTACGAAATAACAGATCGTCAAATTTGCAAAAAGTTCTACGTACGATCGGCTCATTGACTCAATAAATTCATAATTTCGGTGGTCAGACCACACAGTGCGGAAAATTCAAGTAAAGTAACTCTTCACACCAATCATTTCCTATCCATTTCCCCGAAATAAACCCTAATCATCTTGATTTCATTATGATATCTTTTCCCCATTTTTACAGTTTTATGTAATTGTTTAATTGAATGTGGGGACAATGAGATCAGTTTTGTCCATTTCATGTAATTTTTTGTCTCGATTTCAAACATCTTTATGTTTCTTCTGTCTCTGTTCGTCGTTTTCATGTGGGTCGTGTTGTTCTCGAGGAAAATAGTTTACCCATCCATGTTCTGAGTATGGGTTTTTCAATTGACTGAATTTTCCCAGAAGTTTGAAGGTAATTTCAGCTACTTGAAGTTTAGAGGCTGAACTTTTCTCTGTAACTTCTGTGTTTCTTCTCGATCAATCGGCCATGTTCGTTTATTTCTCTTCCAAAATCCATTCCCCAGTCATTGTCAGATAAGAACACGTAAAGGGTAGTGGTTGATATTTTATTTGAATTGTTTTTCAGTAGACAAAGGACAGGGCAGTTTATTTAGTTATCCAAAGCTAGAGAATTTCTGCCAACTTTCCATGACAAAATCTAGGTAATGTCAGGCTCCCTCTAGAAAATGATGCTTGCTGATCTTAACATTTATTCTATTATATAAGATTGACTTCAACTATTAACGCGTTTCTTCAGTAGTTTAATGGAAGCTTCCTTCTCCCTTCTGAAATCAATTCATTGTCAATGGCCATTTCGTTATAAATATTTATCTTGAGAGTAATTCGTTAGAGATTGTGATTATTTTGAGTTTATTTCTCGGTATTTGATGGTACAGAAGAGGCCTTTTCATGTCTACCATGGTGGTGAATTTGGAACTTCGAATCAAGAGCCAAAACGAATCAATATGTTCCAGACGTGAGTATATATAGTTAGTACAAGAACATTGATTTTCTGTACATCGATCCATTTTTTTTTCTTACGTGTGTTTTTCATTTGTGTTTCTGCAGAGCTGTTGGGGAGGATAACCTGTTTGCTTGTCTCGAACCTCTGATTCGGAAAGTGGTAAGACGAGTCTCTTATGTTTGGTTATAACAAAATTGAATAAGATTACATTTGATTTTAGAATTTACTTTGACAACCTTGTTTCTTTTTAGCTTTGCCTTTTTAAGTTAGCAATTAAAATTGTAGTCGTTGTAGATAAAAGGAAAGTACTGTGGTGCCTTGATGGAAGCCACAATTTTTTATTTCTCTATTTGGCTATAAATCCCTGTGTTTTTTTTCTCTATTTTATTTTTCATCTCCCTTCAAGAAGGATCCAATGCAGTTTTAAAGAGTTTCCAAAAGACCCTTGAGCATTTGATAGTGTAGGCAGTTGCACCAAGTTATGGGCCACCTAGTCTCCAACACCACTTCTAAGTTTAAATTTCAAATTGCGGATAAGTATTAAATAGCTAAACAAGGATAAATATATGGAGATGTGGCTAAGAATGTCATTCTAAAATGTTCAGATAAGCTGCAGCCATAGTTAGTGAGCAAACCTTTGGTTTCGTTCTTCTTCTTCTTCTTTCTTTTCTTTTATTACTCATATTTATTTTTCTTTTTAGAGGAGGAAACATGGGCCGCAAAACTTTGATTTCAAACATTTGATATTCTATTCTTTGTTCTCTGTGTGTGCTTATTAGGTAAGAGAAGAGACAGAAGGTGCCATTGCCAAATTTTTCCCCTCATCTTGGTAGGTTCTTTACATCTTTACACAATCATTGCTCTATTTTTCCCATCAAACTCTTGTGAACTGTCTCTCCTCCTTTTAATGCTTTTATTCTCTAAGTTTGTCTGCCATCAAGTTCAGGATCGCTTTTTTGATTTTTTGTCAATACAAATGGTTTATCAATTAGTAAAATCTGTTCATTGACCTGCATTTTAATGCATGATAATTCACCAATCATTATATCTGTCCTCTCGCCCTGTGCTCCAACTGATCTTAGCTTCCTTTTGGTTCTCCAGCAGCTCAGTCAGTGAATCTGAAACGACAGAAGGATATAGTGTGCAGCTTCTGTTTGAAAGCAAACTGCCTGACCAGATATTTACAAACAGTCAGCTGAAAGCTGAGTGTGGCAGACCATTGAAAATTCAGCTATACGATGCTAATTCCAAAACTATTGTAAAATATGGTCCACTATCATCGGCGAAGGTGGATATTGTTGTCATTCATGGACTATTTTCCAGTGATAGAGAGGATTGGACTGAGGAGAAGTTCAATGCCAAAATTTTAAGTGAAAGAGAAGGTAAAAGACCTTTATTGGCAGGACCCCAGAGTATCGTCTTGAAAAATGGGGTTGGATTAATTAGTGATCTTAGCATAACTGATAATTCCAGCTGGATACCGAACAAGAAGTTCATACTGGGAGCTAGAATTTCACAAAAAAATTCTGGAGAACAAAGAGTTAAGCCAGCCATAAGCTATCCTTTTTCTGTCAAAGACAGCCGTGGAGAGGGTAAGTTGTGATTACTCAACATTTACAACGAACACCACTTCCTTCTTGTGCCTTGTTGACCTATGACTTTTTCTGGGTACCAGATTTTTATAAATCATAATTTTGTTTTAAGCTTAAAGCCTGTAACTGATTAATTAGTTACTTTTCAGGGTATACAAAGCATTATCCTCCAAGCTTGCACGATGAAGTATGGCGTTTGGAGAGAATACGAAAAGATGGTAAATTCCATGAGCAGCTTGCTTTGCACGGAATTGTCACCGTCAAAGACTTTCTCTTGTTGAATGGAACAAATCAACCCGAGTTGCGCCGTGTAAGATAATTTCTCTGGTCGTATTAACTATAGTTCTGCATCGTTTATGTTTAGTTGTTCTTTTTCATTTGTTTCCGTCATCCATCTGACCGACTCTAAAAAGAATAATCTCACGACTCACACTTTGTTTTTCAATGATGACATTATAGATACTTGACCGAATGTCAGATAAGACATGGCGCAAAGTTTTGGGTCATGCAAAAACTTGCATTATGGATGATTGCACAGTTTCTAGATGCCCAAATGGATGGAATGGGGTAATTATTCTGTTCAACTCCATCTGAAAAATTGTCATATTTCTGCGCATTAGTAAACTATGACTTCATTTTTTGTATTTAAGGAGAAAAGCAAACAAAAATGGAAAAAGGAATCATGGTCTTTATCAACTGAAAAATCATGCTTCACTCTTCTAATATGAATTTCTGATCTGGAACTTAGTAGCTGTCATGTTCATTGCAGGCATTGGTTGAAGATCTGAATAAGCCAATATATCTGAACAGATTTGATGGGCAAGCAACCCCTAAATTGTCATTGACCTACCAGCAAGCTGGTCCTTCGTCTATTTCTCCAAATCTAGGATTGCAACCTCTGGGACCTGGCATCGTACTTTCACAAGGTATAAAAACCGTTCATGAATGATATAATACAACATATTCTTTGTTCTTTCAACGTTTTTGATGATCTTCCTACCCTTCTTAAATAGAGCGTACAACCAAAGTAAATGTTTCTACGGAGATTTTACTACCTCTGATGTAAACATAGTAGTAGTCTGTGTTTTGATGCCTTCAGATTCACTTTTCTGAGGCAATTGATTTTTGGAAAGTAAATGATACCAAAAGGGGTAAAATGGCTTCTTTATCCAAGCGATTCTACATGCTTCTTTCCAACTAATATAGTCTGTGCTTGAACCATCGGTTTGATCTGGTTAGATCTGTAGTTTTTCGGCCTTTTAGCATGAAAAATTCCTCACTTTAAGGTTCCCTTAGTTGCCTTATTTCGTTTCTTTCTTGTTTAAGGCACATGGTTGTCTCTGAGTGTAAACTATATTTTGAGTTCAAATATGTTCCTTTTCATGTCTTGTCCTATAGAATTTATAGTTCTCTAAAGAAAATCAATTCTATTTTCTGAGCAGAGAACCTGCAAATTCGTGCTCCAAATACTTACAACAGCGAAGAAGATGGAGCACAGCCATCGATTTTCCAAATCTATAACAATCCCACGGACCAAGCTTTTCCTCAAACACTGCAGCCTGATTACACTGTAGAAGAATGTACATTTCTACCACAATCTCCAGTTTACTTCACTCCAGCACCAACCGAGCATGGAAACCATTTGCTTCTTTCTTCGAGTTATGCAGCGGAGACTGGAGGGTGTGGCATTTTCCCTTATCTGGATCACGGGGCTGATATCTTAAATGGGGCAGATTAAGTTTCAAGCTGCTGTTTAGAGTATATCAGTTGAATCTTCAAACCAAAATGGCTAAGCCATTCTGATTCAGATACCGTCTTGCCATGCTCGATTCTAAAAGTGTCAAGCAACTTCATTTGTGGGTCTTAGTGTCAAGTTACTGCACACCCAAGGAGAAAAGTTTCTGCTAAATTTGCAGGTCCTTAATTTGTTTAAATTTGTTTTTTTCCCTTTTTGGTAGATACCTATTATGTGTTTTCCTGCAATATTTTTGCTTTCCCTTGGGGCCAATGTGTAGCAAATAGTCTTAGTAAAGAGTCTGCTTTCCTCATTTTATCTTTGTTTCAGCTGTGCAAGTTGTAATTGTTGCAACTTATAATCAATTAGAAAGGGAAATGTTTTTCTTTACAATAAACATGTCAAAGAATACAGGTTCCTACATCAGGCGGCCTTATAGGTCGAGGGATCGGATCACCATGCGGTGACACAACGACATTCTCGATTCAATTTATATAGCGTTATGGAGTACTATTGAGACAAATCAGATACGGCAACTGAAGGAAAAGAAACCAAAGGTAACGAAATTATACACTTGGGGGAAATAGATCTGAGCAAAGCATTGATTTGTAAGAAATAGTAGTTATTTCACGTCAATTCCCCATCTAAATATATTGGAAGAGAAGAAATAATTTCAAAAAAGAATGAACTTAGATCTTCGTTCGTCTGGACGATTAGAGATTTCGTGAGGCGTCGAGTTGAGTTCTAAAGTTTGGAGTTAAAAAGCCTTTGTTTGAATGTAAAAGTTGTTTAGTTGGAGTTGGAAAGAGAGAGATAGATGGAGCTCTTCTATAAATGTGTATAATATTTCAATAGTGAACACTATAGAAATGGGTGGAGTTTGTTAGTTATGGCCAAACACCCCCCTTACATTGCATTGGTATACTAAAAGCTATGTTGATGTGCATGTGTTAGGCTCACTTTGCACAAAGAATTGCACTGGTGTGGTGCGGTGCTGTGTTGCCCACACATCGATACTACATGAAAGTGATGCGTACCTCCATGGTTGATGGGGTTGCTGCATGTATGGCTCTTTCGCTATCACGTGTTTGAGGACTTATTAGAGGTGGAGATATTGAGACAATCAAGTGTTATGGACACTTAGATTGGCTCGATGATTTTTCTTATTGTGGAACGAGTTCTAGGGCCAAGCTTGATATGTTCATTTCGTTGCTTGAAGATTTTTTTTTTCCTCTTATGCTGATGTGGGTTTCAAGGGCTTCTCAGAGCTCATTTTTCCCTTTAGATCTAGACCTTAATTGAGGTTTAACCTACAACAAAGTTGAGCTGAATATTCTTATAATTGGTCTTCTATCCAAATAATTGAGATTTTAAAATTTATAAACATTACTTTTACCGTAGATTTAAAAAATCAAAATAAAAATCTCCCTATTTGTTTACTCAATATTTTCTATTTTCCTAAAAGGGAATAAGAGTAAATTTGCAATTACCTCATTCTCATATCATGTCATTCCTAAGAGAGTGGCATCTCTAGTAAATAATGTAAATTCAAGTGGCAAATTGTTAGGGCTTAAAATATCTAGTTTAAAGTATTCGATTGCCATTGCCTGTGGAAGGGGAAAAAAATTATAGAAATAAATAAAAAAAAAAAAAGAGAAATCTCTCGAACTTTCCTTGTACATATCATCTGCAAGATATTTTCATCTCTCTCTTTCTGTTTCTACCGTCAGCTCCCCCTTCCGTATAGACCACACGCCAATCGTTGAAAAACCCGACGCAACAGAGCCTCTTCTGCTTCTTCTTCCTCTGTTTTTCAACTCCACGGCGTTGCTATGGTGATCTGAAAATCGTTTTCTACTCCTTTTGTTTGGTGTGCTGGTTGTATTTCAAGATTCTCCGGCTTCTCTTCTTTCTGATTCCGTTTTTCCATGGATCGGGGAGGAGGATCCGACGGCGGAGCTTGCTATTACGCCATACTCGGTATTCGTAAGGATGCCTCCCTCTCTGATATCCGTACAGCCTATCGCAAGCTCGCTCTGGTATTGAATTTGAATTCCGTTTTCGATGTACTTGATCTTTCTTGTTTTGTTTGATTAGAGAGTGAATTTGTGAAATCTGAACTGTGTTTCTTGTTTTTTTTCATTTGTATTGTGGTAAAAGAAATGGCATCCGGACCGCTGGACGCGGAATCCGGCGGTGGCTGGAGAAGCTAAGCGGCAGTTTCAATTAGTACAAGAAGCGTATTCAGGTGAGATCATCGGTTCTTCCGACCCTAATCCCCGTCAATTTGGTAAACGCCGTTGAATTCCCCGTCAATGTTCATAGGAAATGGCACTAACGCGCGTTAGGTTGCTCCGTCTTCCTCCTCCTATCTCACAGTTCTCTCCGATCAGACGAAGAGGTCCGTTTACGACGCCGGGCTTTACGATCCGACGGAAGAAGACGATGAGGTTCGTGTAGTTTTTTTTTTTTTTTTTTTAAAATTTTAAAATTATTTATTATTTAATTATTATTGCATTTTCCCCCCTTCTGCTTTTGCTATGGGTTTAGATATTTTTGGCATGCCATGATTGTATACACGAAAAGAAGACGTCGTCTCTATTAATATATATATATTTACTTTTTTTTTTACCCTTTCGCCGTTGTGATCATTTATCATTTCTCATTGCGTTCAAAAGCTGTCATCCAATGGCGTTTTTAAAACTTCCCTTTTTTAACCTTCCTTCTTAAAATGGTTTTTGTGGAATTGTTTTCTATTTTATAAACGATTAATTTATTTTAAAAAAACTTCATATTTTCAATTTATTTTTAAAATGCCTCTATATACTTTCAAAAGTGAATACAAAAAAATTGGATAACTCTATCATCTTAGTTATCTTCACACGGTTTGAAGTCTTTATTTTTGTTTGAATTTGTAAAGGATTTATATTTGGGGTATTTTCAAATATAGAAAATGAGCTAAACTATTTACCCATAGCAAAATTTACCAAATTTGCTACATGGGTCCAATCTTATTTTTTAATGTGTGTAGATAGTTTCATTTCTTTTCCATTTATAAGAATTTTTCTGGATAGTTTTTAAATGTTTACAAAAATATAGGAGTATTTTGTAAAAGGATGAGAAATATTGTTATAATTTAGTAATTTTAAAATATCCTTATTAAACGTTAGAATATTGTTTGAAGATTCAATTTATGTTCAGAAGTTATTTTACTCCAAGGTACTTTATAAAAAGCCAATGGTAGTATTGGTAGTTTTGGAATAAAGGTCAAAATTTAGAGGTATTTCTCACAATTTAGCTTTTCAAAATTAATTTTAAGTTTAAAAAAAATGAAGAAAGCTAGATTTACTATGAAACAAATTTTTAAAATACCGCATAAGATAATAACCAATGTGTGAGAAATGAGGGGATTATTTTTAAACAATAGGTCTTATTTGGTAATAATTTTATTATTTTTTTTTTTTTTAAATTATGCCTATTTTACTTTCCATTTTTAGCATGATTTCCATATTTCTAAATAGAGTGATTGAATTCTTAGTCATATTTTAAAAACAAAAATAAATTTTTTAAAGTTATTATTATTATTATTATTTTAAATAATTGGTTAATTGTAGATAACCAATAAAGAAATTTGAAGGTAAAAGCAATTTCTATATGTTTAATTATAAAAAAAAAAATGAAATAGTTATCGAATGAGATCTTTAACTTTTATAATAGAAAATTTCTACTCGTCAATAGAAGTTAGAATTGGTAAATTTTTGAAGGCCCGATTAGTGATTTCAAATTTTGTCTTGAACGGATGTATTGCCTTTCCAAAAAAACAAAACAAAATAGAAAGTGTTATTGTTTTAGCTTTTTTCTGTCTTCTATGCCTTCACATTTTTTTCTATTACCAGATAGAGAGAGAAGCAAGAATTCTTAATTTAGAGTACTACTTGATAAGTACGTACTTTGGTTAAATAAACACAATAAGTACGTAATTCTTGTTATTTTTAAAAAAATTAAATTTTGTTTGGTAATCATTTAGAAAATTGTGTTTGCTTTTTTCCCTTTTTTTTAATCTTCTTTAAGATTTTTTTTTAAAGAAAAATCTTCTTTAAGATTTTTTTTAAAGAAAAATCTTCTTTAAGAAAATATTAACCTAACTATAAGGAAATTTTTTATTATATATAATTCAGAACTATATATTTGTGTTAAATGTAAATTCAGAAGATAGCTTGGATTTTAAAAAAGTTAGTAAAAAGTGGATAATGAAATAAAAAAAAATCGTTTGTCATCGAATAGAGTTATAACTTATAATTTCGGTCTTCAAATGAGAAAAATAAATACTTATGAATCAGTGTTTTTTAAAAAAAAAAATTACAAAACTTATGGATCAGATTTTGTGAATCATATTTTCATTGGTATGTTTAATCTTTTTTTTAAGCATATGTTAATACATTGAATTGGTCGAGTTTAGAAATGGGCACTTTCGTTTTAGTCACTATAAAATACTTTAGTGGTCTAGTGTATGGAAATGATTTTAGTGAATTAAATTTTATGAACTTACAATTTCTATAATAATCTGCAAAAATCAAAAAGAAAAAAGAAAAAAGAACAAACAAATAAAAAACAAACTACTTTTGGAGTAGAAGGCATGTTTGGACTGAAAATTAATTTTGAATATTCTCACATCATTTCATATTTCAATTCGATTTTTGTTTGCAAATCTCAATGGTTCTTTTGTTATTATTATTACTTTGTCTGACTGTACATTGTTGAGAATTTCACAAATATTTTAAGAATTAATAATTCAAGTAAAAATATTTAATTTTCTATTTTTTGGGGGTAAAATGCGTCCTCTTTTCCGCTTGCGATGCAGGAATTTTGCGATTTCATGCAAGAGATGATCACAATGATGAACAACGTCAAACCGGAGGTAAAATCCTGACCGTCCAAATTCCCAGGCAATTAATCTCAGCCATTGATTGTCTTTAATCTTAGGTTAAAAATCTCGTAAAAGTAACAATTTAGCTCTCGAGTTTAATTTATAACAATTTAGTCTCTCTAGTAGAAATTAGTAGAAACTAGTGTTAATATTTTATATGATTCTTTTTTTTTCATAAATAAATGAGAAATTTAATATTTTTATATGATAGAAAGTGTACATAAAATAATAAAAATTGACATCTAATTTTAATGAATTTTTATGTTAGAGACTAAATTGTCACAAATTTGAAAATATAAGTATCAAATTGATATGTAATAAAGGTGAGGACTAAATTTACCCAAATGAAAAGTATAGTAATTAAATGTTACAAAAAATTATTACTTTTATGGAATTTTTAGTATTTTAACCTCGAATCTTTCGAATATTTGGTATCCCCTTTCGGTTTCTCTAGGGTGACAGCTTCGAGGACCTACAGAGGATGTTTATAGAAATGGTCGGTTCAGATGGCGTGGGAATGTTAAACGTGAACGACAATCCAACGGCCTCGAAGCGGCCACGTCCCAACGGTTCCAGATCTAGCGCGGCTAAACGGAGTTCCTCTCGCTGCTAAAATCAAACGGCCCGTAACTTTAAGATCTTTTCATTCCTATTGGACAATGACGAAAATATTCTTAGCTGACGTGGAAATTTCCTTGGGGGTTCCGAAGGGTGGGTGACCTGGTAGGGTTTTTTAATTTAATGTAATTTAGTGCAAGTTGGAGGGGCTTTAAAGTCTTTTCATTGCTAGGGAATATTTTGGCTACTCTTTTTCTTTTTTAATTTTCTTTTATCAATAATAATTATATAAGTTCATTTTCTACTTGTACGGCATGTCTCATTTATGTGGAAAATGTGTTCTCTTGTTTTTCACAAAGTTTTAATATCCATTTGGTCCTCCTTTTTCTTTTCATTTTATGGGTTTTTTTTTTGTTTTGTTTTGTTTTTTAGTTTTTTTGTTTTTTGGAATTCTACTCAACGACTGATTTATTTAATCCCTAAAATATGGCTACAAATTCGTATTAAAAATTTTCATCCATAAAAAGTTTATGATAAAATATACAAAATAGATATTATATTCCTACACTTTGAAAGTTGTATGGATTTAAATTTTAAACTAAGAATTGTATCAATTTAAATCTTAAATTTTTAGATTGTGTCAATTTCAATTTTCGTATCAATTTAAATTTTGAATTTTTATAAATGTATCAATTTTAACCATGAATTTTCATAAATATATCAATTTAAACCCTTTACTTTCATAAATATATCAAAATAAAATCTAATTAAGTTGATATAATTATAAAAGTTTGAGGTTTAGATTGATACGGAAAGACAATAGTTTTTAAAATGTATTTTCAATAACTTTTGTCAAATGTGTTTAAATAAAAACAAATTAAAAAAAAAAAAAAACTTTTTCTCAAGTTAGTCCAAACGAACCTTTAAATTAATGCAACTCCCAAAGATCAAAGTTTTATTTGATACAGTTATTAGTTTAGAGTCTAATTTGATACAACACCCAAAGTTCATGGGTATAAATTGATTTTGTCCAAAAGTAATATTTTAAAAATACAAGGACTAGAATAATCTTTTGAAGTATGAGGGTTAAAGTATACGGAAGTTGAAAATATGTAAACCAAAATAAAACTTTTAAAAATAGAGAAGCACCTAAAAATTATTATTCTTGATTTTTCGAATAAAGTATTATATTTTTAATTTCCATATTAATTATTTGAAAAAAATATCTTTTTGGTTCACAAATTTTCATTTTTGGTCTCTAATGTTTTAAATTTGTTATTTTAGTGTCCTCCTATTAATAAAATAATTAAATTTAATCTTAAAATTGTAATTGTGATGTGTCGTGATGACTTAGAAAAAAGTATATATTTTTAATTATTTTTCCTCTTCTCTCTTCTCTCTTCTCTCTTCTCTTCATCTTCTTTCTCCCTCCTCTGAGTCTTCCTTTCCATCATTTCTTTTTTTTTTCTCTATCGTTTTTCAGCAACGTTCCCTTCCATATACGAACTGTTGTGCCATTTTTATTTAAAATTCATCTCTCTACAATCTCAGCACTTCTCTTTAACATTAATTTTGTGAGGCATGGATGTAGCTCTGAAACTGCTCTCTAATTTATAAGATTATGTTACTCTCTTTCTTTCAAATTTCTTGAGAAAGTCTTCGTGATTGTGTGTAATTCCCATCTTCTCATGTGAAAGAAGGATAGAATCTCCAAGCCAATTTCTCTTAGACAACTTTGGAGCGAAAAATAAAGGGAAAAGGAATCTGGGAGAGAGTGAAAAACAAGCTTAAAACTCTAAAAATCCTTCTGAGCAAGGTTAATGTGAATGAAAGCTTGTAGAGCTAAAACAAAATGCTAGTGTTAGATGATTAAGCCAGGGATGGAGCCAAAATAACGATCTAAGTTTTTGTAGTTGAAGGGAAATATTGCATTTGTCTAGAGATGAAAAAGATGGAGAGAGACTAAAAGGGAGGAGAAAACCAGACTTCATAGCTCACAGGGAAGATGAGAAGAGGGAGGAAGAGGAGGGAATGAAGAGAGAGAAAAAGAGATAAGATTAGGGGTGTTCAAAAAAGCGATGATCCGAAAAAACCGATCAACCCAATCTAACCTATGTGATTTGGGTTGGGTTATCAACTCATTTGGGTTGGGTTGAGTTTAAATAAATGAAATTTTTATAGATGGTGTTGGTTTATCGGTTCACCTAATATAATCCAAACTAACCCGAATTTATTATTAACTTTAAAATATATTTTTTATTAGTTATAACACAATTATTTATACATATATTTGTTTTGATTTTATTTAATTCAAATAATTTATTATTTAACAACTCCTAAAAATAGTTTCTTTACATTTTAGAAAGAAAATTTTCATTATATAAATTGAAATTGAGTTATTAATCTTAATTTAATTTATGAAAATAAAATTAGATATTTACATATTTACGTTTTGCTTCTTTTTATAACAAAATTTTAAATAAATGACCTGATTAACCCGAACCAACCTAACCCAAATATTTTATGATTGGGTTGGGTTGGGTTCATTTTTTAATAAAAGTTATTTGGATTGAAAAAATTTACAACCCGAATAATTGGGTTGGTTCTAAAAAGTTTTTTTAACCGAACCTAAACCTATGAACACAGGAAAAATAATTATATATATATTTTCAAGTCATCTTGACACATCAACATTCAGTCAATTTTATGATTAAATTTAGTGAATTTATTAGTACAAGACTTTTTAAACCTATTCTAAAAAATTTATGGATTAAAATGACCATTTTGAAATATTAAAGACTAAATGTACTTATTCTAGAATAGGGTGTTTATTTCTATTTCCCTTGGGGGTGGGGGGAGGGGGTGCATTTTGGACGTTCAGCTATCAAAAAGGGAACAAAATAAGTATGTCCTTTAGAAATCTACTGTCCTATGTGACTAATGTTGAATTAGAATAATAAATATGGGATCTCCACAATGTGCAGTTTTTTTAAGAACATCTCTACACCTTTTGGTACTGTATCAATTAAAATTAGGTAGATTTCTCTAGTTAAATCAAGATTGAGAGCTTAGAGAGATAGCATACCGAAAGTATCACATCCCTCTTCCAGATTCCTTTTAAACCTAGAAGAAGATGTGAAGATATTAAATATCACCCCTCTTGACAACATTTAACATCCAACTCTCCAACTCAATATGTATTTAACCCTGAACAGTTTAAGTATGTTCATTCATCACATTTAATAACCATCCTAACGTACTCCCTAACTCCCTGATTTCCTTATTTTGTCCAGACTCATATCCAACAAGTTAATCAAGGTATATACATATACATACTATAAAAAAGAATTAAGTACATCATAAACATTAACACAACTACACAACCACCCCACTATTAAAAGTCTCATGCTCCTAAAACCATGTACATCTAGTCATAACTCTGTACTGTATCAAAATCGAGACTCCACATATGAGCACCTACAATGTAGGAGGAAACTATCATTGTAAAGCAGTGGCAACTCAGCTTGGTCTCGGGACTTCATTGCTACTTAGGGGGAGAAAAACATAAAACATTGAAAACATGAGCTAAAGCCCAGTGAGTGGTAGTTTAATATAAACATAAACTTTTTCTTTCCAAAACATATGATAAATCATTGAAAAAGTATATAAGATTCATTAATAGCTCAAACTCGTATTACTTATGAAGAAACGATGAAGTTCCGCTGCGGAAGGGGGGATCATTCCCAATTTTTAATTTTACACAGAACAAAATTTACAGAAGCAAAGATTGTGCAAAACATAAAAAATTTACAACATGCAAGGAAGAATGAAAAATAGACTTAGGGTTTCAAGAAAGACTTACCCTTGAAGAAATCAAAAGCTTCTTCACGAAATCCTCTTCTCCACGAACAATCTCGAACCCTCAAATCAAGAACTGACAAAGAGGATACCACCACACTTGTTTCCTCTATATTCTCCTTAGGGCAGGGTGAGAATATCAGGAGTGTGTGGGTTTTGAAAAAATTTGGAAATAGGGGTTGAAATTTTGAGAGAGAATTTGCTTAGAGGAAAAGCAGAATCAAACACCTTCCTTCTCTGTGAAGAAGAAGATGATAAAGATGATTCTCAGCTCAAATTACTCTCCAACACACGTCTGTCTAACAAGAGAAAAGAGGGGAGGGAGTTATAACTCCCCTCAAAATTAAATTCAAATTTTATTTTTTAACAAAAATAATAAAATTTATATATATTTATATGATAACTAATTTATCATATAATATATACATTAAACCATATGTTATATCGTATATAACATATAACCTATAGTTTTTATATTGTCTCAAAGACAATATAACCTACCATTTTTATTTTTGTAAACCCTGAACCCTAATTTTCCTACTTGTGTATGTTCACTACTGAGACCAGTATGGTGAGTAGGTTAGTGTGAGAATTAATGTTTAATTATTGGGAAAAGAGTGAGGAGAAGCCATGCGTTGGTTGTGCACGCCAAGAGGAGCCATGTTGAGAACAAGCAACCCTATGCATGGACAAGGCATACGACAACCAAGTCTTGAGAGGTTAGTATACGTGCGGTAGGATTGGGTGTATGCGAGCGTGGGCACTGGGCATTGGAGCATTGCGCATGGACGATCGCATAGCTGCTTGCGGCACTAGATGATGAGCTAGACGATAGCGCTACACATAAGTGTAAGCGCTAGACGATGGGCATGGTGCGTTAGACGATGGATGTAAGCACTACACGATGAGGGAGAGCATGAGCACAAGACTATGAGCAACAACAAGGGCTATGCGATGGGCGCAAAGCTAGACAATTGAGGCGTTGAGTCCATGCGGACTAGTCTAGGTGTTGAGCGTAAGACGCTGACTACTTAATGTGCGTTAGAGCTATGTGCTGGTGTATGGCTGGCTGTGCATTGGTCAAACTTGGCATGCAATGAGTAGAGCTTGCGTGGGTCAGGCTTTGCAAAGGTGAAAGAGCTGAATGTGCAATGATGTTTGAAGCCGAGAGGAGGACAAGGCACAAATTACATGCGTTAGAATAGGTTTGCGTGAGAACTAAGGTGTGTGTTGAACCTAGTTAGAGGCATGCATTGTTAGTAGGTGAAGTAATCAGTCTTAAACCACCGATTAAGGGGCATCAGCTATGCTAAGTATTAGCTTTAGGACTTCAATCAAACCAAGTATTTTGATGATAACAAACTCAGATTTTTTATACTAATATTTTCAGTGTTTCAGAGTCACTTCTTGTAGAGCTCAGAAAGATGATTCCAACGCAATTTGAATCGCTCAAATCGGAATGCAAATGAGAAAGTTATAAACACAAGAAGATTGGAAAGGAAATCCAACGTGGCAGTGACACGTAGCACCTTGCTGACGTGGTATCTGACATGGCGGCTGACGTGGCACACAAACAGTCAATATTGATGACGTGGTAGCTGACCTGTCAGATGACATAGCGCTCCAACCGATCACTTTTTGCTGACGTGGCGATGACGTGGCACATGATGTGGTAGTGATGTGGCGACCGTGGACGAATGAGATAATGACAAATGGCGATCACCCAGCTTCACGCGCGGACCCGCGCGTGCGCCGCACGTGCCTATGGTTTCTTCACAAAATATGGCGCGTGACGCTCAATCTCCTCCCCTGTGCGCGTGGTGCTCATATCATCCGACTATTTTTTATTTTCGTTTTTATTTTCTTATTTTTTTTAATTTCCTGATCCAATTTTCTCCAAATTCTCACCAAATTTTAGCCTTTTCAAATTTGATTTCCTTCCTAAATTTTCATCCTTCAAATCCTTTTTATTCTCCAAATCTCAATAATTCCAATCTTTCAAAATTCCTTTTCAAATTTTTTTTATTCTCCAAATCTCAATAATTCCAATATTTCAAAATTTCTTTTTCAAATCTTTCATTTTCTACTTTTTATTCAATTCACTCTTCATTTCAATTCATATCCAATGCACCAAATATTTTCCTCCTCGCCTATAAATTCGACTTGATTTTACTCTTCATGGACACACCAAAAAAGCTATCAAGTTCTTTACTCTCAATGTCTCTCGTACTCTCAAATCTTGTCCTGCTTGCTCCTAAAATTGGCCTAGAAGTTTATTTTTGTGAGGTTTTCTGGATGTGCTCAACTTATGGGTAGTTAGCCTTCAAGAGGTAATATTGTGAGGGTTTTTTTTCTTTTTAATTTTTGCAGAATTGTATTTCAAGGTGGGTACACCTTGGGTTGGAGAAAAAGAAAATTTGGTGTTCGATCCTTAACCAAGTAAAAGGATCTTGGATTTCTTCTTAGCCCACGGAAAAAGAGGGTCGATGTGTCCGGTTTGGTCCTCACCTCAAGAGGATTCACTTAGTGAATACCAAGAAGGAGTTTTGGAGGGTGGAGTTAGGCAATTTGCCGAACCACAAAATTCCCGGTTGTTTTCTCGTCCTTCTTTTCTTCTTGTTTTCAAATTTTGCTTCTTGTCTTAGTTATTTTTCTTTAATCTTTCCAAATTGCACGATGATTTATTTTTTAAGGTGTGTTATTTAATTATCCTTGATTAAATTTGTCTTTAAATTTGAAGTCATCATGAACTTGCATGATTTAAAGTTGTTGTCTTGCATACAATTTTCTTTAATCAAATTAGTTGGTTAACTTTTATTGAGCATTATTTAGAGATAAAATTGATTTATAAAAAAAAAGGGTAATTCAACCCTATTCACCACCTAGTGTTGCCTTGAGATCCTACAATTTGGAAGATAAGCTTTGTCTTATTATTTTCTTTTCTCTGATGTTTGATGGTCTGATCTTTTTTTTTAATTCTTATTAATCTGGAATTTTGTAAAAATTTTGGCATAAAAGTTTTGGGAAAATTAAGGTTTTAATAAGGGTGATTTTCATCTTAGAGATTTTTATGCTGTCTTGAAAAATTGGTATATAAACGATATTGTTTTTCTCTACTTCTCTTATTATTATTTTTTGAAATCTTTTTGATTAACATCTAAATATTTGGAAAGTAGTTCTTTTACAAAAATTTTAATATATATTTATATTATATACTTCTCTTCCTCTTTTTCGAAAAAACTTTATTTGTTTCGATTTGCTTATGGGGAAACTACTGGATTGGAAAATGGAAAGAAGTTTAGGAAAATGATGAAGATTAGAAATAGTTTTCTATTAATGCTAAAGCATGAACTGTCTGTTTTGTGCTTTATGTCTGATGAGTTTATCGAGTCTCTGCATGTAATTCTGCTAAAGAAATTTGGGATATGCTTGAAGTAACTCATGAAGGAACTAATCAAGTTAAAGAGTCAAAGATTAGCATGTTAGTTCATAATTATGAATTGTTTAAAATGGATGCAAATGAAACTATATCTGAAATGTTTACTAAGTTCACGAATATTGTTAATGTTTTGAAGGGATTAGGAAAATCTTATACCACCTCTGAAAATGTGAGAAAAATTCTTAGATCATTGTCTAAGAGTTGGGAAGCTAAGGTGACGGCAATCCAAAAAGCAAAAGGCCTCTCAAAACTTCCACCGAAGAAGCTTGCTTGATCTCTCATGACACATGAGATAATCATGAAGGCCAATGTGGAATAAGATGTCAAAAAGAAGAAGAGTCTAGCATTAAAGTTCACTCAAGTTCAAGAGGACTCTGAAACTGAAGCTGAACTAAATGATGAGGAGTTTGCTTACTTGACCAAGAAGTTCAAAAAGCATTTTAGGAAAATGAACTTCTCAAAGAAAGTCAACAATCAAGAAGGCAAAGGAGAAAAGAGCAACAGAGATACAATCATCTGTTATGAATACAAAAAGCCTGGACACGTGAAGTGGGACTGTCCTCAAAGAAAAGCCATTTCAAAGAAGAGCAGGAGGGCCATGAAAGCTACTTGGGACGAAAGCGAGGAAAAAGTAGCAAATCTGTGCGTTATGGCTTTTGGAGAGGACGACGACGACGATGAGTGGATGTTCAAAACATATGATTGGGGACCACACAAAATTCACATACCTAGAAAAGAAAGATGGAGGATACGTTACCTTCGGTGACAATAAAAAGGGTAAGATTGTTGACAAAGGTAATATTAATAACGGTTCAAATTTTCTTATTGAAAATATTTTGTTGGTTGATGGTTTAAAGCATAATTTATTAAGTAATAGTCAATTATGTGATAAAGGATATAGAGTAATTTTTAGTGATAAAAATTGTACAATAGAAAATGCATGTGATGGAAAAGTTCTATTTGTAGAAAATAGAGATAAAAATGTTTATACTATTGATCTATTAGATTGTCCTATAGTAGAAAATAAATGTTTATCTGCATTGCATGAAGATTCGTGGTTATGACATAGAAGGTTAGGATTGACACCATTGTTAGAAGCATATCAACCTTTAAGAAGTAGCTCTAAAGTTGTGAATGACTAAGTATTTATAATGTTTTTAAAGAAACCATGATTTTAAAAAAAATTATTCTCATGCTAGCTATTTTACAAAGTAGTTTTCCAAGCAAACTATGAGTTTATATTTTCAAACACATGCCAGGTAAGGAAGTATGTTGTAAAACTATTTATGTGTGTTTAAATGCACAAAGCATGCGTTAGAGCCGTTAAAGACACGTTTCTATGCGTTTAGCTTTACATGCTTTAAAGAGTAAGTCTTAGTATGACTAATGTTACTTCAAGCTCGATACTGAAGGACATTGAGAAGGTATCCGAGCAGCTCAATACTGAAGGACACTAAGAAGATATCTGAGCAATAGTACTAAGGTATGACGGTACTTAGTTATAACCACGTGCACTTAGGTAGTTTGATGTCAGAGATTGAGCAAAAGGGTTCTCTCTTGACAAAGGAATTGACATTGGGATTTAACTATAGCAGGGTTATTCTCAACTAAGGACCAATTTAATGTTTTATGATGAAAATAACTTTACATGTTTAATGCTTGGAAAGTTTATATTTCAGTACAAGGTTACTGTAAAGTTTACATTTCAGTACAATGTTATTGTAAAGACTTATGTTTCAGTATGATCTCTTTATTGAGACTTATGCATGAGAACCAGATTTCTTTCTTAAGTCACTCATTGGGCTAGAAACTCACTCCGTTTTTTAAATGTTTTCTTTCCCCAGGTAGCGGTCAAATCCACCAAAGATAGCTCTGCATCTGCTCTACCATTTAAAGTCAAGAGTTTTAGTAACCCGTCAACTAGGTGGTTACTATAAATATTTGTACACATGTTGTAGTTGTTTCATGTAGGGACTAGGTCTTAGGAGTTGGGACTTATGAGACGTGTTGTAATCTCTATAAATATTTATTTGGCTTTAGTGGCAGCTGCTATGTTTGAGATTTCATGTTATTATCATATATTTAAAAAGAGTTAGTATATGACTGTTGCAGCCATGTCTCTTTCTAGGCTAAGAGAGTAGTCTGGGGATGTGACAATTTTTCTCATGCGTGCATAGAATTTAATATAAATTACATTTATACTAAATTTAATTGTATGAATCTCATCTATATAATTAATATTTAAAAAGATTCAAATATTTATTTCCTCTCAAATAAACTTTATATTATAATGTATCAAATACATTATATTAATTATATCATATGTAATTAAGTTAAACTAATTATATCATATATAATTAATTCTCTCAATTAATTTGAACAATTCAAATTAATCCAAAATTGATTCTCAAATGGTACTTGAATACCATTTGAGAATACCATTAATTCTCTCAATAAACTTGTTGAGCTACAGAAGAGACCTTATAGACCTGTAGAAGCTCCAATGGTACTTGAATAATTAACTAAATCCTTTAATTAAATTATTCAATATCCATTAACTGTCGATCACTTCACTAAAGACCGGTAGTTGCACTTTTCGTACTATAAATATATTTCTGTGTTCATTGGATATAACCAGTCAACGATACAATGACCCTTCACAAATTGCTCGTTGAGACAAAATTACCATTTTTTCCTTGTAGTTAAATCTAACTCCTTAAGTACCACTGATCTCTCTAATGAATAATTAATCATAGTCCAACGATGACCAAACTCCTATGGGGCCAAGAGATGGTGTGATGCCACATTGTTTAAGCCCTGGAGTCAGCTCTTAAGGGATCAATTTATCTACCTACCCAAACATTAGGGAATGAGTGAATTAGTCAGCTCTTAAGGGATCAATTTATCTACCTACCCAGACATTAGGGAATGAGTGAATTTCGTCTTGTGTAGCTGTATTCCCAACTCCCCAATCAAACAAATCCACAAAAGGTAGACTTATTGAGTTGGCGATCTGGCCACTATCACCCGTATAAATCAAATGACAGCCTTCATGGGCAGAAATTCACAACTCACTCAGGATTCAGGTCATGTCACCTATGGTCATCATGGTGAAATGTAAGTGTCTATTATTAACAGTGTTATATAATGAGACTAGTCATTTCGCGGTCCGGTCTTAAACAAACTTCTTTTGTATAAAATACCCCCGCTCACATGTCTTCTCATATTTTATTAAATAAATAAAATTACTTTTACATTACAATTACAAACTACAAGACCAACGAGATTTAGGACATCAACCTTAACAATCTTCCACTTGTCCTAAAGCTAGTGGGGTGTACATCATAAAAGTCATACTAATATACAAGTACACAAAACAGTAAACTAGGGCATAATACGCGTCCACTACAATATCTCCCACTTGTCCTAAATTAGATGTGACCAGTCTCATAAACCCATACTCTGCAAATGACCCTCAAACACTCTAGCCAAAGGGCCTTTGTAAATGGATCGACAACTTTGTGCTTCGAAGCTATCTGTATGACGATCACATCCCCTTGATACACAATCGCTCAGATGAGATGATACTTCAGCTCTAGCTTCATGCGCTTGTGACTTTTAGGCTCTTAGGAATTAGCCACAACACTACTATTATCACAATAAAGGGTAATAGGCTTAAACATGTCTGGAACCACTTCTAGATCAGTTAGGAATTTTCTGAGCCACATAACTTCCTTAATAGCTTCACAAGCCGCTACATACTCAGCCTCCATAGTGGAGTCAGCAATGCACCCGTGCTTGGTACTCCTCAGACTACTGCTCCTTCATCAAGAGTGAACACTAATCCTGATGTAGATTTCCTAGAATCCTTATCAATCTGAAAATCAGATTTCATGTATCCTGTAAGGATCAGATCATTAGAACCATACACGAGCATATAGTCCCTCATTCTCTGTAGATGCTTGAGGATATTCTTAACGGCGGTTCAGTGATTAAATCCTGGATTAGACTGATATCTGCTGACTATCCCCACTGCATAACAGATGTCAAGTCTAGTACATAACATCACGTTCATCAGACTACCAACAGCTGATGTATAAGGGATCCGTTTCATTTCCTCAACCTCTTGAGGTGTCTTACTATAACACCCCGATTTATTTTGTAGTTAAACTTTAATTTATTTTATAATTAAGCTTTAATTTATGTTGGACTACTTGGATAAATCAGAATCTAGGATTTATGTAGTTGGCCAAAACCCCACTTCATAAATATTCACATTGATGAAAATAAAATAAAATAAAATAACATGATTTTGGACTCCTGAAGTGTATAAGAAACTATTCTGCCATTATTTCAAGATTTTAAATCGTTTGACCCGGGTACCCTTTAACATGAAGTAAATAATAAAAGAAAAATCACAAATAAAATAAAATAAAAACATGAGAAAACATAAATGTTCAAATGCGGAAGCGAATCTAGTTCCTTTGGCATTATCACGGATTCCTCTTGTCAGTCGCTACCTGAAAACAAATAAAGATAAAGGTTGAGTATAAAATACTCAGTAAGTGATCCCATTACCAGGATAAGGCTATGCATCCACGAGCAGAGAATGATGGCCCGTGGCTCAAACAACTACATCGGTCTTAGATGATGAAAAGAAACCAAAGGATGTATTGTCTTGCCTTGACTTGCATGTCTAGTGGCCTGATGGCACACCGTCAAAACATGAAAAAGTAACATGAACGTGAACTTGTTGATTTACGCATGTCTAGCGGCCTGTAGGCACCGTCAAACATGAAAAAAATAACATGAACGTGAACCTGTCGACTCACATATATCTAGCAGTCCGTAGGCACACCGTCAAATATGAAAAAATAACATGAACGCGAACCTGTCGATTCACGCATGTCTAGCGGCCCATAGGCACACCATCAAACATGGAAAAATAACATGAACGTGTGAACCAGACGATTCACGCATGTCTAGCACCCGTAAGCATACCGTCAAACATGAAAGTAGACCCGTCGGTTCTCTAAAATAAAGCATGCGTCAAGGCGAAATGGTAACTGCCCTATCGATCTAATCATGCATCACATACATAATTTCAGTACTGATTAGAAATTCAAACATGCTCTTAATACTCATAAATGTCATGCAACAAGTATATCACAACGACAAAATCATGCTTCTAGAGTCCATTAATTAACTTTATAAATCTAATCTAGTACCACTTACCTCAACTTGGTCACAATCCTTAATAACTCTTGGGTAAAACTCGAATCAGTCCTATGACATTAACCACAAGTTTAGTTTAGCAACTATGGCCTAAAAAGTGAGTCGGTCTAAGTCTAAAGGATAACCAACTACAACTTACACAAAACTTAACCAACTCCAAAAATAAAATTTAACCCAAAATCCCAAATCTTGAATCTAAGTTTCAAATCAAAGAAAGGTTACTAATTTAACCCAAAATCAAATGGGTGAATTACACTCCAAAAAATCCAAGGAAAATAAATCTTACCCAAGATTTTTCAAGATTCTCGCAAGAATCTGGGCAGTGGCGGCTAACGGCGCGGCTAGAGGATGGTGACTGGCAACGCACAACTGTGGAGAATGCTCTCGGGCTGGCGGCGGCGGCGGCTGGTCACTGATGGAGCTGACGGCTGGAGGAAGCGGTACGACTGGAGAGGGCAGTCGGCGACAGCTGGGGAGGCGTCAGCTGGGGTCAGCGGTTGTAGATCTAGAGCAGGAGGCGAGCGACTGGCTTCAACGGCGCTAGGGGCAGAGACGCGTGCTTGAAGAAGGAAAAAAAAACGAGAAGGAGGGTAGGGGGGAGACGTCCGCGCGGTTGAGGAAAGAGAGAAGAAAAGAAATTATATTTTCTTTCTCTTTCTTTTTTTTCTTTTTTTCCATTCCCACATGTATAAATATACTTAAAATCCTTTTCCTTTTCCTTTTCCTTTTTAAATTCCAAATTCCCCATTCCTCTTCCAAAAATACATACATACATACATATATATATATTCTTTTTAAAACTTCCAACAACAAATTTAATTAGCTCCATAGATAATCAAATCTTCAAATACAAGCTAAATTAAAACTTAAGTAATTTCGAATAATTTAAATTGTATTTTAACTTAGTCAAATACATAAATCTCGTATTCTGATTTATCCAAGTAATCCAACATAAATTAAAGCTTAATTACAAAATAAATTAAAGTTTAACTACAAAATAAAACGGGGTGTTACACTTACGACATTATTCCTTAGACAATATAACTTCATGCCTGAAAGGGAGTAAACCTCTTTTGGAAATATGCATCAAAAACTTGGCTAGCATCTGGTCAATGTACGATGCCTGATTCAAGGCTAGCATTTTGTTCTTTCGATCTCTAAAGATCTGAATGCCTAGAACAAACTGTATCTCTCCCAAATCTTTCATTTGAAACTGGGTCGTTAGGCAATTTTTAATTTCAATCAGTAGACTTACATCATTCCCAATGAGTAGGATATCGTCTACATATAATACTAGAAAAGCTATCGAACTGTCGAGGACTTTCTTGTAAACATAAGGCTCATCAACATTCTGATCAAAACCATAAGATTTGACCACAACATCAAATTTTATATTCTAAGATCAAGAAGTTTGCTTCAATCTATAAATGGACCGATTAAGCTTACAAACCTTTTGCTCTTGATTTTGGGTTATGAATCCCTCAGGCTGCTCCATATAAATGGTCTCTTCAAGATTTCCATTCAAAAAAACAATCTTGGCATCCATTTGTCAAATCTAATAGTCATAATACGAGGCAATGTACAGGAGGATTTGGATAGATTTTAACATGACAACAGATGAGAAAGTCTCTTCATAGTCGATTCCCCCAACTTGGGTATAACCTTTTGCCACAAGTCTAGCCTTGAACATTTGCGTCTTCCCATCAGCACCCCGTTTTCTCTTATAGATCCATTTGCAACTTATAGATTTTACCCCATCAAGTTGATCTACAAGATCCCAAATTGAATTGAAGTAGATAAACTCCATTTCAAGATCCATGCTTTGATCTACTCATATTTGTCAACATCCTCCATTGCCTTCTTATAGTACAATGGATCCTTAACATCTCTGTCAACTACGACAGCTAGTGTTTCTGTTAAACCCATATAATGAACAGGGGGGTTCGCAACTCTCCCACTACATCGAGGCTCTCTCAACACTTGAGATGGATTTGACCTACTAGATGATCCAACTTCAACAACTCTTGTTGAGGTATTAGGTTCTTCAGCAACTCTTGTTGAAGGTTCAGTAGTTTTATTGAAAAGTTCACTCAACACAATTTTATTGTGGGGCCTATGTTCCCTTACATGGTTATCTTCTAAAAATGTAGCGTTTATCGACACAAACATCTTATTATCATTAGGATTGTAGAAGTAACCACCACTCTTTCCTTTAGGTAACCTATAAATAGACACAGTATTGAACGATGTTCCAATTTATTAGGATTTACCTCTAACACATATGTTGAGCAACCCAAAATTCGAAAATGGCGTAAACTACCTTTACCACCATTCCATAATTCCAAAGGTGTTCCAATAATACTTTTGGACGGAACGAAGTTCAAAATGTAAGCTGCAGTGTGTATTGCATAACCCCAAAACGAGTCAGGTAAATAAGCATAACTCATCATAGACCGAACCATGTTCACCAGGGTTCGATTTCTCCTTTCTGATACACCATTCTGCTTAGGTGTACCAGGTGTAGAGAGTTGAGATATAATTCCATGTTCTATCATATAGTCTTGAAATTTTAGATCCATATACTCTCCACCTTGATCTGATCGAAATATTTTAATGGTTTTATTTAATGTGTTTTTTGAAGGAATTCTTATACAAAAGTACCCCTAAGCAAAAGTGGATCTTTCCAAAGACATTGTGACAGAATTACCACATTTACATTCAAACATATAGATATGCATCATACTGTAAATTATCGGCATGCTTTTAACAAATAAGTAACAAGAGAACGAATATATACCAGTTGAAGACTCTTTCTTCATAGCAAAGCTCATTCTTTCCAAGCGAACAAACTCATCTCGCTCTCGTTGGAACGTCAAGCCAATCATTCACCAACACCCGATCGTCTACCACGAACAGTCTCCACACGAATAGAAGGATGAGGATGATACCACCACTTGGAACCTTCGGTATTCTCGGTGTAAGAATCCAAAAAGTGGGCTCTGTTGGGATTTGGTAGAGGGGAGGAGGATATGAAGATCGTATACAACGATCAAGTAAGTGGGAGAAGGCTTAGTCTATCGTATAGAAAAAATGCTTGATTGTTTAGGTGAAGTACACGATCGTGTAAAAAAAAGGCTATGATCGTCTATACAATCGTTTAGTAAATGCTCAGCACTAAATGATCATTTAGAGAAACATAGACGATCATTTAGAAAGAAGCGTGCATGCGTATGCAATCGTGTAGTAAATTTGAGCTATCGTATAGTCTCTCAGATTACTCAGCGATAGGCAGCATATACTTCGTGAGCAAAATACGTGATCTCATGTAAAATGAAAACGATTTTCATTTTATTCTTCAATTATGAAAAATGATTGGAACTTCCTACTAATGCATGGTTACGGAGAAAACGACATGCATAATTATCCCATAATTGTCAAATTAAAATAATAAATATAATCATATTATATTTATTAACCTATAGTTTAATATTACTTATCAAACATTTCAAACTGACCTAAAAACTTATTCTCAACTTGAATCCATTGAGCTACCAAGGGGACCTTATGAACCTAATGCTTGAAGCTCCAACAGTATATAAATAGCTGACTAAACTCTTTATCCACGAGATCCACCATCCGTTAACTGCCAAGCATTCCACTAAAGACCAACAGCTGAACTCTTTTTACTACAGATATATTTTTGTGTCCATTGGATATAACTAATCAACAGTACGATAACCCTTCACAGATACTCATATGTATAGCTGGGCCAATTTACCGTTTTGCTCATGTAATTACATCTAACTCCTTAAGTACCACTGATCCCTCTAATGAACAATACACATAGTCCTACTATGTGTGGACACCTCTAGAGTCATGAGAAGGTGTGTGACGCCACATCGTTTAAGCCTCGGGATTAGCCCTTAAGGGAGAAATCTATCTACTTACCCTTGCTTTGGAGAAGGAGTGAATTCCATCTTGTGTAGCTGAGTTTCTAGCTCCCAGATTAGACGAATCCCCAAAATGGTAGATTTGAGTCGGCGATCAGGCCACTCGCACCCATGCAAATCAAAAGACCGTCATCAAAGGCAGAAGTTCCCAACTCACTCAGGATTGAGGTCATGTTACCTATGGTCATCCTAGTGAAGTGAAGTCTCTGTCATGAACAGCGTTATGTAACAAGACTTTAATACTTCATGGTCAGATCTTATACAAACTTTTTGTATAGGACGCTCCCGCTCGCATGTCCCTACATGAATGATCAGGATTAGATCATCTGTAGCAAGTCACAACACTTGTAATTATTATACAAAGCAGTCCGCATCCACAGCGTCACCAAGATATGGTTTTCCTCTTATATCCATATACTATAGACCATTTTGGTTATCATTTAAGACATGATCTACTTGTATGTCTCCATATACATGCTTAAGTTACATAATGACAACCAAGGATTTTAGTATATTGGTTTGTGGTAAAGAAAATAAAACATCCAATGTTCAAAGCAAATCATAAGCATTCATTCAAAAATGTGTTTACAAACTACAGGACACGAGAGTTTAGGGCATCATCCCCAACATTTTCAACTTTAGCCTTTTCAAGCCTGGAACCACATATACATTCTCTAATAAACAAGTTTCTGTAAGTAAAGTCGAAGCCCTCCCACTACTGTAGCTGAGACGACGTGCCCAGTTCCAACACACATCGTCATCTCCCCAGCCTCCAGTTGCCGTCAAGATCTAATACCCTGAATTAAAGAACAAACATGATTAGTGGTGCCCGAATCTATTGTCCAGGTTGAATCATCATTATCCATTAAACAAGTCTCCAAAACAAGTAAATCATATTTACCTTGCTTGGCCTTCTTCTTTTCTGCTAAATATTTGGGATAATTCTTCTTCCAGTGTCCCTCATGGTTGCAATGGAAATAGATATCCTTTGCAGCCTTGGTCTTGTTGCCCTTTTGGACAACAACTGGTGGGTTAGCTTTCCCCTTTCTACCTTTCTTCTCTTTAACTTTTTGGTGCTCGAAAAAGAAGGCACAAACTTAGTTCCAGAGGTCGAACCTCTATAGAACCCTTAAAGGATGAGGCAACATTGGCCTCACCCTTCTGTTCCTTGGTTTTTATTAAGGATTGGAAAGTCTATAGCTCGTCGAGCAAGATGGTCAAGTTGTAGTCAATCCTGTTGATAAATCTTTAAGAGATATATATTTTCTACGTTAATTCCCTCAAAATTTTGTTATTTGTTTACTTTTTGAATGATCATTTTGTAGGTAAAACGGTCCTGATAGTGATTAGGAGTCATTTCGAGAAATTAAGCTAAAAAGGATTAAAAAATGACCAAAAAGTCAACAAAGTTCAAGAAAATCGAAGTAATTACCATAATGGCATCAGGCCCAGCGTCACAATCCTCTCAGAAGTGTCGATCAACGCTTGAAGACAGAAAGCATCGATCTGCTGCAAAAAAAGACAGCGTTGCAATGCTCCGGATTTTGACGGGACCATTTGCGCTCGCTCGCGCCTTGCGCAACCAAGCATCAGCACAGTGTCACGACTCAAGATCAACACTTCTTGGCCTTTTTATGATTTAGCGTTGCAACGCTAACCTCAGCGTCGTGACGCTACCCTTCGAATATAAATACTTTTTCTTTATTTTTGCAAAAAAGGAAGCAAAATTCTCATGGAGGCTGAGATTTCTCTCTGTATCATCGTCTCTTTGGTAATTTTGTTTCTCATTTAGGTTAGATTTTGATTTAATTTTTGGATTGTAAGCAACATTTTTGTAATTCTTCATGAGTTTGTCTATGAGTTTGTGAAGTAGTTATTGAATCTTGTTTCTAATTTCAAGGGTTCTTGTAATTCTTTTGAGTTTTCTCTTTTTCTTTATCATTTGCAGTATGAATTGAGCATTCTTGAATATGTTCTTTTAGTTCTTGAAGCATGTTGAATGATCTATATCTTGAACATATATAGCCTAGATGCTTCGTTTTGTCATAATCATGATTGAATGCGTTGCTTTCAATGTGTTTGATAGAATGTCTAGCCAAGATCTATAAGAGGCAATAGTAATTGTGTGTTCTACTCCCAAGATGCATTAATTACTAGATTTGAAGAAAATTCGGTTACTTGAGTAAGCTATGTTAACAATTAAACAGCGCAATTGAATCCTAAAACTTAATGCACGTGTTTTCTATTCTATATGATCGCTATCAAACCCAATAGAGGTAGAAGCATGTAGGTTGATTAGGGTTAGGCCTATCCAACCTCAATTAATTTTTAGGACGCTCTCTTGACTAGGTTATTGCTGGTTGTCCACCTTTGTAGAGGCTAGCTTAATCGAGTTAAGTAAGTAGTTACGAGCATAATTCGATTGTGAATTTAATTTGTAGAATTCGATGATAGGAATTGCATTGAACGTCTAACTTCAATTATGAGCAAGATTGATCTATACTTATTTACATTTATCCTTTGTTTCTTGATTTTTAGTATTTTTCTAGTTTCAACAAAACCCCCCGTTTTATTGTTTTTATAGTGAAAGTTAGTTTAAGAAAAGATTAAACAAGCCTTCCCTGTAGATCGACCTCTTACTTTTGTTGTAACTATTAGTTAGTTTTAGTTGTTGTTTGAGCTGTATAAATTTCATTTGTTTCGAATTAGGTAGAATTAACGACATCTATTTAGCTTCTGAACAAAATGGTGTCGTTGTCGGGTAATGACTAAACCATTTAATCTCATTCTTAGCTAAATTTGACTAGCAAACTTTAAAAACACCAGAAAAAATTTTCTTTCTTTGAGTCACTTGTTTAAATATGGCGGATATGAATATCTTTTATGCTCTTCTTTGGAGACAAACAGCTCAACGTAAGGAAGAACAAGAAGTAAGAGAAATAAATGAACTTAAAAGTCAAGTTTTTCAACTAACATCTCTTGTTCAAGATTTGGCTATTAGGCAAACATAAGTTTTGCGTAGTCCTGTAATTGAGTACTTAAATCATGCTCTGATACCAATTGATAGAGTAAACTAACATGCAGCGAAAAAATCAGAATGAATAAGCACTCTAATTACACTTAATTTGAGTTTAAAACATACATTGAAATAAAATTTCAAAGAGAAGGGTTTCAAGAAATATAACCTTTGATAAATCTCTTGTATTTCAACTTCTCTCCACGAATTAGGTCATCAAAACAACAGAGGACTACCACAGAGACCTTCTCTACTATTCTTTAACTTGAATTGAGAGGTGGAATCTCTGAATTTGAGCTGGATTTAAGTGAGTTCAAAAGAGGGTTTGAGCTTAAGAGATTTTTTTCAGAATCTTCAGAAAAATTGAGTTTGCATGTCTATTAATCTGAAAAATTGAGTTTGCATGCCTATTAATCTGAAAAATTGAACAATTTATATGTTCAATTCATGCAAGCACTTAGAATTAATGAAATTTGACACTTCAAATTTCATTAATGTTAATGCTTAGGGTTCAATTTAGTGGATTAATCCAACCAAAGGTGGATTAATCCACTATCTAATTTTCAAATTAAAAAATCATTTTCAAAATAATAAATCAAAATTGATTTTCAAAAATCAATTTTAATTCAATTCTGAATTTCTAATTTTGAAAAATGATTTAAATAATTAAATTAAATAATAATAATTAAATATCAAATATTAAATCAATTAAATACCTAATTAATACATGAATCCTATTCATGTAATTCAATATTTAAATCATTATTTAAATATATTAATCTCTCCAATTTCATTCAAATTCGATAGATTACACGTTTAGTTACATCGAATACAATTAATCAAACCCTAAATTGAATTTGAACACTTCAAATTGAAAACCCTAATTCCGAATTTGAACATTTCAAATCCGCTCAATTCATTAATCCAAGTTATATTTTACGAGCTAGTAGAGAGACCTTATGAACCGACAGATCATAAGCTCCAACAATTTGAGATTAATTGGCTAAACTCTTTAGACTGAATTAATCAATATTCATTAACAACTGAAACACACCATTATAGCTCGATGGTTGCACTCTCTTCACTGTAGATATATTTTTGTCCATTTTAACTATAATAAGTAAGTCGATCCTTTACAGGTCGTTCGTATTTACAGTTAGGTCAAAATTACCGTTTTACCCTTGTAAATACATCTTGCTTCTTCAACTCCCACTGATTTTGCATTGAACAATTGATTTATAGTCCAACTTATAAACCATGACCCTCTCGATCATGAGCGGGCAGGGCCCATTATTCAATACCAGAAATCAGCACTTAAGAGAGATGGAACACGAGACATATGCAGTGGAATAAGGATCTAATTACACTATAATTGCTTTTAATCAAAAGGAATTTAGCATGCAAAATGAAGGGAAAACAGTAAATTAACTTACCTTTGAGGCTCCCAAAAACCGCTTTTCCTCACTGAATCTCGACCCGAACTCAACTGACCACCACTAGAGTTGACCTACTATTCTCTGGACTCAGAACCGGGTTGTGGGACCCGGTGGATGAAGAATCCAAGAGAGAGACAGATATGGAAAAAAGATGGAGATTTTTGGGTTGGGTTTTTAATTTTTTCAGCCCAATTTTGAGAAACTAAAAATGGCAAAAGTCTTTAATCCAAATTCAAGAGCCTGTTTTATAGAAAAAACTATGCAACAATTGCATGAAATAAATTCATAAAAACCCAACACCTAGAATCCACTATCTAAGTGGGCTTAATGTCTCCACTATAAGCCAACACCTAGCCCACTATTTTGTTAGTGGAATTATCCAACAAAAGTTTGGATTTTCCTACTAACTTTAGTCAAAGGCAAAATAGTCATTTGGTCAAAGTCAAACTTTGACCAAAAAGTCAACATTTTGACTTTTTATGATTTTTTCGTGTTGACTAATTTTGACCTCCCGAGTATGAATCCACATTCATTTTCTTGAAATTCAAATCACATTTGAATATAAGGTCGGTCAAAGTTTGACTTTTTAAAGTCAAAAAGTCAACTCTTTGACTTTTTACAACTTTGGTCATTTCCATTATTTCCAAGCTTCTGAATATGAAAGTATTCATATTCTTGATATTTAAATCACATTGAAATATTAAAGTTGTATCTCTAAACTGAAAACCGACTACTATATCACATATATTTGTCGGTTTCTCTCTCTTCACCTAATTCGAACAATTCGAATTATTCTATTATACTGTTCTAAGTTTATTCCATATGAGCTAGTAGGGGAACCTAATGGACCTACAGATCATGGGCTCCAACAATCCGAGATTAATCGGTAAAACTCTTTAACTTGATTAATCAACATTTGTTAACTAACGGGTCATTCCACTAAACTCTTTGTCCATCTGATATAACCATAATCAGTAAGCTAATCCATCATAGGTTGTTCGTAATCTCAGCTGGGTCATAAAAACCATTTTACCCCCAAGACTACATCTTGTTCCTTAAGTTCCACTGATCCTTTAATGAACAATTGGTTTAAGGTTCAACTTATAAACCGAACCCCTCTCAGGCCAAGGAGAGGGTAAGGCCCCTTGTTCAAGACCTGGATTCAGTACTAAAGGGAGCAACCTATCTACTATCCCTATAACGGGTAGGAGTGAATTTCGTCTTGCACATATACATAAAACGGCATTTAGAACGTAAAAAGTGACTATTTCATGGTTCAATCTTATGAAAACTCATTGCATAGGATCCCCCCATTCACATATTTCTATATGAACGATTCAGGATCACATCGTTTGTACTAACTACAAAGTGGACCGCATCCATAGTGTCCCCATAATAAGGCACCCAACCTTATTCATATACTATAGACCATTTTGGCTATATATTTGAACTTGATCCACATTTATGTCACTACATAAAGTTCAAACTACATTAAATAACCTCAGGACCTTAGTTTATTGGATTCAAGATTACAATTTCAATAACAACTTTATCGAAAAATAATACAAATAGTCATTAATTTACAAACTACGAGTTTTAGACATAAAATTCCAACAAAGAGAACAACCTATCTGCTACCTAAGTCGTTAGAAAGTGATTCCATCTTGCCAGAACTAAATTCCATTTGCAAGAATATGTTCCTTACTATCTATCCAGCCTTATCCCCAAAATGGGAAGCTTATTGAGCAGTGTTGTTGGACTACTCTCACCTTATGCAGATCAAACGATAATCCCGAATAAACAGGATTCATAGTTAGCTCATGATAAGATCGAGTTACTCTAGGTCATTGAATTGAAAATAATTTAGTTTAACAGTAAACGGTCATTATAAAATAAAGTGAAAATTTCGAGGCCGACTTATGCAACTCATTGCATAGATGCCTTCACTCACACTCTCCACATGAATGATTTTGGAATCACACATTTGTATCAATAACAAAATGGGTCGCATCTAATAATGTCACCAGAATGAGGTAACCCAACTCATCCATATACTTATAAATTATTTGGCTATATACTAAACTTGATCCTCTTTATGCCACGTAAAGTTAAAGTATTCATATTATTAGCATAGATTCGTATTGGATTTTATAATAGAATGCAATATCCTAACAATTTATTGAATAAAATACGCTATAATACTTTTATTGAATAAATATAATATGTTAACAATATTTACGAACTGCGATTTTAGGACATTTACTAAACAAATCTCTCACTTGGATCTAAAATACTCCATAAGTATAACCCTCCATTTTTAGACCTCAGAGGTCGGCTCCAACAATGTTACCGAATTGGAAAGTCAAGGTTGGAAAACAACCTAAGAAATCCTATCCATTTCTGGAGTTTGAGTTGTTTCGAATTCTATGTTACAACCCTCTGAGGGGATAGCGTCATTAAATGACTAGCAAGGCTGACTTAAAGACGACAAGCAGATGCAACATAGGAATCTCACGGTCCAAATAAATGGAAGAGACCGCAGGACACGTTGACGCATATCCTTCATCCAGTTACTATGAACTACTTCCCCTATTCACCTTGATCTTGACCCTTACAAACACTTTCCGAATGGAGGTCACTCCCAGGGTGACACGAAGCATCATATGAATCTCACAGTGTGAAATTTCTAGGGATGTGAGAGTTGAAATCAATATATCGTATATTTGATTTTACATTGAATAACTTCCCTCCATTCACATTGATCTTGATACATGCAAACACTTTCCGAATTGAGGTCACTCCTAGGGTGACACGAAGCGTCACATGAATCTCACGGTGTAAAACTCTTAGGACGTGAGAATGAAAATCAAAACATCACTTTTGATTTTACTGTGAACAACTTCCCCTATTCATCATGATCTCGATTCATGTAAACACTTTCCGAATAGAGGTCACACCCAGGGTGACACGAAACGAAACATGAATCTCGATTGTGAACTCTTAGGGACGTGAAAGCTAAAATAACATATCGTATATGTTATTAATCTTTCACTGAAGCATTCTTAAGTTTTCACTAAAGTGTTCTAATAATATATCATATATACTATTAAATTCCCACTGAAATGTCCTGACATTTGTTTTGGGTATATATTTACTTAGGAATGTTCCGACTAATTAAACAATCTAAGTCTAGGTGTTTATCCAAGTATAATGTTTATATTTGGATTTAACCTACGATGTCTAGGTGATAAAATAATTTTAAAACCTCACACCGTTCATGTATTGCTCATACAACTAGTTAACAACGCTCAATTATTCGGCCATAATCCCTAGGTAGGAGGTGTTCCATAGACCGTCAACTTAAATACCCCTAGCCTTAGACATGATTATATACCGATTGAGTTTGTAACCATATTTTACAAGATGTCGACCTATTTTAACAATTAAAACAGGTGTTTAACCTACGTGAGCATGCAACTTATCTTTGTTATGGATTTAAGTGTCTAACTCAATTTTATAACAACTTACAAAATTTTAGACATGCTAAGCATCCATAACATATATGGAAGGCATTCAACATTTAATAACATTTATATTAAAACATTTGAAACCCTATACATGCATACTATATAGATTATAACACTTAATAACATACTTTCAATGCATGTAACATGTTTCCTATGATGGGATTTTAAATATACATGGCATATTGTACGCACATACATTATTTATTTCATTATAATATACATCACATGCATAAATAATTAAACACAGATTGATATGGTTTTAGTTTTGGCATTTTCAACCAAACAAAGGCCTAATTATAACAAAATTCAGCAAAAACCGGCTCAAAAACACTTCTGAATTGCTTCGAACTGCCTTGAAATGGACCTGAACCAGTCAAACCAAACCTCCAATGCTCAAAATTGGGCTTAACGGGGCAAAAACCATCGAGTACCATCAAGCATCAAGTATGCCATCGAGCATCGAGTATGCCTTCAAGCATCGAGTACCATCGTGCATGGAGTATTTCACTAAATACCATCGAGTATGGCATCGTGCATCAAGTATTTCACAAGATGCCATCAAGTATGCCATCGAGTATGGCATCGTGCATCGAGTATTTCACAAAATACCATCGAGTACCATCGAGTATGGCATCGCGCATCGAGTATTTTACAAAATATTGTCGAGTATGCCATCGATATGGTATCGTGCATTGATTATTTCACAAAATACCATCGAGTATGAGGCATCGTGCATCAAGTATTGAGCAGTGACTGGAAAAATAGCTCTGTTGCTCGAACTTCTTCACTTATTTCTTCAATTACATCCTAACTGCAACTCTAATGACTCCAATGGAATTATAAACACTTAATCACACATTAAGGCCCATCAATCAAGAGCCAATTACAAGAATTACAATCATAATTGAAGAGGAAACAATGCCAAAACTCAGAAAAACCATATCAGTTCATCATTTTTATACAACTTATGAAAAATACCCACAAGCCAAAATTAAACCGCATTGAATGCTTAAATGATGCTATGATACCAATTGTTAGACTGAGAAAACATACAACGGAAGAAAAGGAGATCATTAAGCATTCTAATTTATTAATTTTGGCTTCAAATTCAGCATGCTCATAAACTAAAAGGAGGGTTTCAACACATACCTTTGAAGAACCTCTTGAATCTTGATCTTTAGCTGCAATCCCTTCCTTTGGTTGTGAACCACCACAAGGTCTTCCCTACTATTCTCTTGGAGCCTTATATTGAGTTGTGGGACTCAAAATAAGCTTGAATTGAAGGAAATTTAGAGAAAGGTTTCCTGGTTTTCACTTTGAAGAATAGTCTTCTTCAATCTCTCGTTTTCTCTGTAATTCAACAACAATTGCATGGCCATTTCACTCAGAATTTGAGCTATATATTGCATGACCATCATGCAATCAAGAGACACGTAAGAATTACAGCTGCTGTCTTAAATTTGCTGAGAATTACATAGTGGTTTGGTGAATGAGCTCCTTGGTGGTGAGTAGAAAAATCCCACAAAATGGGTTTTCCAATTTCCCATTTTCTTTTATTTTTAAATTTCAAAATCAAAATTAAAACTAATTTTCAAATTTTTATTTTGATTTTCAAAATCAACCTTCAAATTTTTAATTCTTTAATTAAAATTTGAAATTTTTATTAATTTTACAAAAATTAATTCAATAATTAATTTTCTAATAAAACTAATAATTAGTAATTCATTACACAATTTAATTAATTCTAATTAATTTAATATAAAATATTAAATTAACTAATCACAAATTCCACTACCATGAATCTCTATTCATGAACCTAATATTTAAATCATATTTAAATACTAATTGATTCTCCAATTTCATTTAGTTCCAAAATTAAATGTGTAATTATATCACATATAATTACTAATTTCCTTAATGTTAATTTGAACGTTTTAAATCAACATATCATGCTATTCTAAGGCATATCCGTTTGTGAGCTAGTAGGGGGATCTAATGGACCTATAGATCATGGGCTCTAACGATCCGAGATTAATTGGCTAAACTCTTTACACCGAATTAACCCTTATTCGTTAACTGCTGGGTCACTCCATTAAATCCCGTAGTTGCACTCCCCTCACTGTAGATATATTGTGTCCACTCGATATAACAATTATTAGTAAGTTAAATCTTCGCAAGTTGTTCGTAATAATGACTGTGTCAAAAGGCTATTTTACCCCTAAGATTACCTTTTATTCCTTAAGTCTCACCGATCCTCTAATGAATAATTGGTTTGTGATCCGATCATCAAACCGAGTCCCTCTCGGGCCAATGAAAGGGTAGGACTCCTTATTCAAGACCCATAGTTAGCACTTAAGGGAACAACCTCTCTACTATCCCTGAAAGCGGGTAGAAGTGAATTCCATCTTGCACCCTATGTCCCCAGCTATCTACCCGAATTTACCCCTGAAATGGGAGGCTTATTCAACCGGAGATTTTGAGCCAACCTTCACCGATGTAAATCTATGGATAATTTCGAATAAACAGGAGTTCATAGTTAGCTCAAGATTAAGGTCACGTTACCTGGTCATCGTTTTGAAATAGCCAGTCTTAAATAGCAAACAGCGTTATAAAGTAAGAGTGATTTATTTATTGGTCCCATCTTGTGCAAACTCATTGCGCAGGGCGGCCTCACTCCTCATGTCACTACATGTACGAATTATGATCACTTCGTCTGTAGCACTTTACAGCTCCTCATAACAACTACAGAGTGGGTCGCATCCGATAGTATTACCATAATATGGCACCCAACCTTATTCATATGCTATAAATCATTTAGACTATTTACTTGAACCTGATCCACTTTTATGTCTCCACATAAAGTTCAAGTACTCATGTAATAGTCATGAATCTTTAAGTTTATTGGATTTATTTCTAAAATAAAATAAGCAATTCATATATTAAATATAACTTTATTGAATCAAATTTCAATAACAAATTTATTGATTTACAGAATAAGTTTATTGTTTACAAACCACGAGTTTTAGGACATAAAACCCAATGGTAAATACTTTCATCAAGATGACCATTCAAGAAAGCTGTCTTGACATCCATTTTCCATATTTCATAGTCATAATATGTGGCAATGGATAAAAGTATCCTTATTTATTTTATCATGGCAACAGGAGAAAAGGTTTCTTCATAGTCAACCCCCTCCCTTTTTGTAAAACCTTTTGCCACAAGTCTGGCTTTATAGGTTTGCACCTTGCCAGTTTGGTCTCGCTTTTTCTTGTAGATCCATTTACAACCTATAGGTTTAACCCTATGTGGTTGATCTACAAGTTCCCAGACATAATTGAAGTACATTGATTACATTTCTATGTCCATGGCTTTTATCCATTGTTCCCTATCAACATCTTCCATTATCTATTTAAAGGTCAATGGATCCTCAAGACCATCATCTAGTATGACGTCCCGAGTTTCTATTAAACCCATTTAACGTTTAGGATGATGAATAACCCTCCCACTACATCGAGACATTCTCAACTCTTGAGAAGGATGTGATGAGACAACAACTATTGTTGATGGACCAGCTTGATTAACAACTTTTGTTCATTTGTCTGTAGTATCTTTGGTCATTTCATTCAATACTAGTTTACTGCGAGGTTAATGATTCCTAATTTGATCTTCTTCCAAGAATGTAGCATTTGTCGATACAAATATTTTATCATCTTGGGGATCATAGAACAATCCACCTTTTGTTTCCTTAGGGTATCATACAAATAGGTATAAATTTGAACATCATTCCAATTTCTTAGAGTTTTGCACCAACATGTGTGTCGGGCATTCCCAGATTCTAGAGTGACGTAAACTACTTTTATGTCCTCTCCATAATTTATATGGTGTTTCTGAAACACTTTTTGAGGGAATCAGGTTCAGAATATATATAGCAGTTTGTACTGCATATCCCCATAAATTGTTTCTGAAACACTTTTTTAGGGAATCAGGTTCAGAATATATATAGCAGTTTGTACTACATACCCCCAAAAAGATTGAGGTAACTGAGTATAACTCATCATCAAACGAACCATGTCTAACAAGTTTTGATTTCTCCTTTCTGCAACACCATTTTGCTATGATATTCCAGATGCTATGAGTTGGGATTGAATTCCATGATCTAGTAAATAGTTCTAGAATTGTCAATCCATACACTCACCACCTCGATCTGATCGAAGTGTTTTAATTTTTTTTCCTAATAAGTTTTCAACTTCTGTCTTAAATTCTCTGAACTTTTCGAGAGTTTCAGACTTGTGACTCATTAAGTAAATATAGCCATATCTTGAATAGTCATCAACAAAATTGACAAAATATTCATATCCTCCTCGAGCTTTGACATTCATTGGACCACAAAGGTCGAAATGTATAAGTTCTAAGGGTTCTTTGGTACAAAAATCTTTTCCAGTAAAAGATTTTTTAGTCATTTTTCCTTCAAGACATGATCACACGGCGGTAAAGAATTGGCTTCTAACTGATTTAGATGACTGTTTTTTACGAATCTCTAAATCCTGTTAAGATTTACGTGACCAAGTCTAGGGTATCAAAGATAGGTGTTAGGAGAAATTTTTCATCTTTTATTTTGAGTTTCTGCCGTTTTAAACATCTCTAGATTTAAAATGGATTTTGCTTCAATTGGTTTTAATACATATAAGTTATTTTCAAGTCTAGCAGAACAAATATGAACACCTCTTGAAAAAAAGAACACTTCATTGATTTCAAAAGATACTTTATACATATTTTCTAATAGACAAGAGATGGAGATCAAGTTTCTTTTCATTTTGGGTATATAATATACATTCTTTAAAAAAAAATGAAAGATTCTCCAAAATACAACTTGATGTCTCCCACTGCTTCAGCTGAAATGATTTCTCCTGTGCCCACTTTGAAAGTCATTTCATTTTCTGAGAGTTGAGTACAAGAACTAGTTTCCTGTAGAAAAGTGCAAACATGGTTAGTGACGCCTGAATCTAATATCCAAGTTAAGTGAGAATTTTCCACTAAGCATGTGTCAATTACAAGTAAATCTATTTTACCTTGATTTACCTTAATGCTTAGGTGTTCAATTTAGTGGAAAGTCAGATTAATCCATTATCTTATTTTTAAATTAAAAAATCATTTTCAAAATAATAAATCAAAATTGATTTTCATAAAATCAATTTTAATTCAATTATGAATTTCTAATTTTGAAAAATGATTTCTTTAAATAATTAATTAAACAAATTTAATTAATCAATTTAAATACTAATAATTTAATATCAAATATTAAATCAATTAAACACCTAATTAATACATTAATCATATTCATGTAATTCAAAATTTAAATCATGATTTAAATATATTAATCTCTCCAATTTCGTTTAGATTCGATAAATTAAACGTTTATTTATATCGAATACAATTAATCAAACTCTAAATCGAATTTGAACACTTCAAATACAAAAGCCTAATTCCGGATTCAATTCATTAGTCCAAGATATATTTTACGACCTAGTAAAGGGACCTTATGGACCTAAAGATCATGGGCTTCAACAGTTTAGATTAATTGGCTAAACTCTTTAGATCGAATTAATCAATATTCATTAACTACAGAGTCACACCATTCTAGCTTGATAGTTGCACTATCCTCACCGTAGATGTCTTTCTGTCCATTTTAACTATAATTAGTAAGTCGATCCTTCACATGTCGTTCGTATTTATAGCTAGGTCAAAATTACTGCTTTATTCTTATAAATACATCTTTCTTCTTAAGCTGCCACTGATCCTCCATCGAACAATTGATTTATAGTCCAACTTATAAACTGTGACCCTCTTGATCATGAGAGGGCAGGGCCCCATTGTTCAAGACAAGGATCAATGCTTAAGAGAACAACTTATCTACTAACCTTAAGTCGGGTAGGAGTGAATTCTATTGGAATTGGTGACCTAATTCTCCTGAAGTCTCGTAGTTTTTAAACTTTGTACACATTGTTATTAATAAAATAAGAGTTATTTTATTTGCATTTACTCACATCCAAAAAACAAAGATCTGTGGTTATTGTATGTAAACTTAAGTATGTATATGAGATATACAAGTGAATCATGCCTTAAGTAATAACCTAAAAGGTCTGTAGTATAAGGATAAATGAGGGATACCTTATTCTGGTGACACTACGGATACGACCCACTTTGTAGGGATTTACAAGTGTTGTGAACTACTACAGATGGTCTGATCCTGACCATTCATGTGGAGATATGCAAGCGGGGGTGTCCTATACAAAGAGTTTGTATAAGACCGGACCACGAGATGATTAGTCTCTTTATATAATGTCGTTGATAATTGAGACTTACATCTCACTTAAACGACCATAGGTGACATGACCTTAATCCTTAGTGTTCTAGGAACTCCTACCTTTGAGGGCGGTCCTTTGATTAGTATGGGTGAAAGTGACCAGATTGCCAACTCAACAAGCCTACCTTTTTGGGGATTTGTCTGATTGGGGAGCTGAGAACTCAGTTACACAAGACGGAATTCACTCATTCCCCGAAGCAGGGGTAAGTAGATATATTGCTCCCTTAAGGGTTAATTTCGAGTCTTGAACATAGTGGCCACATCTTTTCTTTAAGACATGATCCACTTGTATATCTCATATACATGCTTAAGTTTACATACGATACCCATGGAACTTTGTTTATTGGATGAGTAAATGCCAGATAAAATAACTCTCATTTTATTCATAACAATGTGTATAGATTATAAACTACGAGACTTTGGGAGAATTAGGACACCAATCCTAACAATCTCCCACTTGTCTTAATGCCTTGGGAGACTAATGTATAATACAAGATAAAATACATGTACAATATACAATGTGCATACCCCAGTATCATCTCCCACTTGCCCTAGACAAGATGTTACATGTCCCGCAGACCCAGACTCTCCAGGTGACCCTCAAACACTTTAGCCATGAGAGTCTTTGTAAATGGATCAGCAACTTTGTGCTCCAACGCAATCTTCGTGACTATCATATCACCACGATGCACAATCTCCCTGATCAAGTGGTATTTCCATTCTATATGTTTGCCTCAACGATGACTCCGAAGTTCCTTTGAATTTGCCACAGCTCCACTGTTATCACAATAAAGAGTGATAGGCAAATCCATATTTGGCACAACTTCCAAATCTGTAAGGAATTTCCTCAGCCAAACAACCTCTTTAGTTGCTTCACAAGAGACTACGTATTCGGCTTCCATAGTGGAGTCTGCGATGCATCCTTGCTTGATGCTTCGCTACACTACAGCCCCTCAATTCAGAGTGAACAATGACCCCGATGTCGATTCATGAGAATCTCTATCGATCTAAAAGTCAGAGTCTGTGTATCCTGTAAGGATCAAATCCTTATCTCCATACGCGATCATGTATTCCCTCATTCTCTGAAGATACTTGAGGATCGTCTTGACTGTCATCCAGTGATCAAATCCTGGATTGGCGTGATAACGACTGACAATCCCTACTGCATAGCAAATCTCGGGTCTGGTACACAACATTGCATATATTAAGCTTCCTACAGCTGAAGCATAGGGAATTTGTCTCATTTCCTCAACTTCTTAAGGTGTCTTAGGACATTGATCCTTAGACAAAACGATTCCATGCCTGAAGGGTAACAAACCCCTCTTGGAATCCTGCATCATGTACTTGATCAACATTTGATCGATATACGAAGCTTGAGACAAGGCTAACCTCTTGTTCTTATGATCCCGAATGATCTGGATCCCTAGAACATACTGTGCCTCACCCGAATTTTTCATTTAGAACTAGACAGCTAGCCACTTTTTAATATCAGTCAGAAACCCTACATCATTCCCAATGAGTAGGATATCATCCATATACAGTTCCAGGAAAGCTACTGAGTTGTTGATGATCTTCTTGTAAACACAAGGCTCATCAATGTCCTGATCAAAGCCAAATGATTTGACCGCACTGTCAAATCTAATGTTCCACAATCTAGACGCTTGTTTCAGCCTATAAATGAACCTATTAAGCCTGCAAACTCTTTACTCTTGATCTGGAACTATAAACCCCTCTGGTTGAGCTATGTAGATGGTATCCTCAAGATTACCATTAAGAAAGGCAGTCTTGATGTCCATTTGCCATATCTCATAATCATAAAATGTGGCTATGGACAGGAGTATCTTGATAGACTTGAGCAGGACAACATGTGAGAAAGTTCCCTCATAATCCACTCCCCCAACCTGGGTATAACCCTTTGCCATGAGTCTAGCCTTAAAGGTTTGCACCTTTCCATCTACACCTCAATTTTGCTTATAGATATACTTACACCCTATAGGTCTTACCCCATCGGGCAGATCCTCAAGCTCCCAGACATTATTGAAACACATAGACTCCATCTCCTGGTTCATGGCTTTAATCCATTCATCCTTGTCAACATCATCCATTGCTTTCTTAAAAGACAATGGATCCTCGACCCCATCATTAGAAATGACGTTCTAAGCTTCAATCAAACCCATGTAGCAATCCAATGGGTTCATAACCCTCCCACCACGTCGAGGCAGTCTCAACACTTGAGCTGGTTGACTAGATGTACCGACATTAAAAACTCTTGTTGATCTATCGGCCTATTCAACAACTCTTATTGAACCCTCAGTAGTCTCAGTCTGACTAGAAATCTCACGTAAAACAAGCTTACTTCGTGGCTTATGATTCTGGACATGGTCTTCTTCCAAGAATATAGCATTTGTTGAAATAAACACTTTGTTCTCACTCAGATCATAGAAGTATCCACCCCTCGTTTCCTTGGGGTTGCCTATAAAGAGGCAAACTCGCGGTTCTAACTTCTTCGGGTTAGATAAAAGCACATGTGCCGGACACCCCCAAATTCTGAAGTGGCGTAAACTACCTTTACGGCCTCTCTACAACTCAAAAGATGTTTTAGAAATACTTTTTGATGGAACGTTATTCAGAATGTAGTATGTAGTCTCCACTGCAAAACCCCATTACGAGACTGGAAGATAAGTATAACTCATCACAAACCGATGTCTAACAAAGTCATGTTTATCTTTTCTGATACACCATTTTGCTGAGGTGTACCTTGGCCGAGAGTTGGGATGCAATCCCATGTTCTATCATATAGTTCTGGAATTGGAGGTCCATATACTCTCTACCACGATCAGATCGTAGTGTTTTTTATCTTCTTACCTAACAAGTTTTCAACTTCAGCCTTATACTCCTTGAACTTGTCAAGGGCTTCAGACTTATGTTGCATTATTTAGAGATACCCATACCTTGAATAATCATCTATGAAATAGATTAAATATTCATGCCCACATCGAGCTCTAACACTCATCATACTACAAAGGTTTGAATGTACAAGCTCTAAGGCTTCCTTGACTTTGTAACCTTTTCCAGTAAGAGGTCGTTTGGTCATCTTGCCTTCGAGGCATGATTCACACACCGACAAGGAGTTTTCTTCTAAACTCTTTAGAAGTCCACTTTTCACCAACTTCTAAATCCTATTGAGGTTGATGTGACCTAACCTTAGATGCTAAAGATGGGCTTTTTCCTTAGGAGAAATCTTTGGTCTTTTAGCTGTTGTTGCCGTACTGAAAATTTCAGTATTAAACAAGGCTTTTATGACTAACGACCTTAGTACATACAAGTTACTTTCTATTGAACCAAAATTAATCTCCATTCCATTCTTGAAAATAAACACTTTATTCTCAGAAAAGGAGACGGTATAACCTTGTTCAATTAGACAAGAAACCGAGATTAAGTTTCTCTTAATATGAGGAATTACGAAAATATTATACAGTAATAGATAACGTTTCCTTTTCAAAAATAACTTCAGCCTGCCTATGGTAACAATTGAAACAACCTCACCAGTAACGACTCGAAGAGTCATCTCTCTCTATGGCGACATTTGCCAAGAACTGAATCCTTGGTAAGAGGAACTGATGGGGTTAGTAGCACCTGAATCAAGGATCCAGGAAGAATCATCATTCTCTACCAAACACGTCTCCAAGACCAATAAATCACATTTACTATCTCTAGACATCCTCCTTTTTTGAAGAGTAGTGGGATCTGTATCAGAACCATAAGCTCCAAGTTGTATTTTAGAAAACACTTCTCATCCATGAACCTTAACAGAGTCAGCAACAATTGCTTCCTCTTCATGGAGTTTAACTTGGGAACTGACACTACTGGTTTTGTCATCCATCTCTCTGTGCTCAGAAAGTAAGAATTGACATTTAAACAAATCTTGCAACGAGTCCATGATCTCACGTGCAATGACCATGTTCTCAACCCTTTTGGCCAAAACATCAGGTATGCTAGCCAAAATGTGAAGTCGGGCCAATGAATTAGCCCTGTCTCTTATACACATCTAGATGTGTATAAGAGACAGCCTCATATGCACGAACACTTCGCGGTGCATCAAGGGCCGGGACTTGAGGACATTCCTCGACCATGACAAATTCGAGGTCGTTGACCACGAAATACGTTTTACAAGACTCTTTACACTGTATGTAATTGGTCAAATTAGAGGCATTACATGGAAATACAAACAAGTTGCTGAAAATAAAAACACATTGACCTACGCTAGGTTTTAAGCAAATACCCATCGAAAAACATACAACATCTAATAAGGTTTAGCAAAACTAACATGAACCCGTGTGACATCTAGTTTCATAATGACGCTTTAAAGGTTTAGGACAAAAGTTGCTGAAGGAAGGTCAATTATCCCTCCTCTGAATTAAGAAATTCTCAACCAGTCATTAATACCAGAGCAACTCTTGCTCGGATAATGACTAGCCATCATTGATTTGGTCTAGAGATCATTAACTTACTTAATAATCTCCCGTAAGTGTGACCCGCCATTTTAGGCCCTAAAGATCTACCCCAAGTAGCCAATCCGAAGGGAAAAAATCCGATTGGGACAAAACCTAAAGCAACCCTATCCATTTCTAGAGATCACCTTGATCTTGACCAACTGCACAAAACCATCCGAAGGGGGACACTCCCAAGGCGCCACGAGGGAGTATAGAATGATCTCATGGTGCGAACCAATGACAGAGACCGTAGGACGTGTTGAAATACACCTTTTACCCACATACTAAAAACACTCTCTCTGTCCATCTTGATATTGACTCATGCAAACACCATCCGAAGGGGGATACTCTCAAGGCACCACAAGGTCAAGCAAGAATCTCACGGTGTGAACATTCAGGGAGAAATATGAGTGGAATCATTGACATATCAGATACATCTCATCCTCCCACTGAGTATTTTATAACCTAGGATTTAGTTTACTTAGAAAAAACACGACTAAGAATTTTAACTAAGTGACTGTTTAGGTTTGCCCAAGAGTAACTTTTACCTTGAATAGTTTAAACAACTTTTGATCATCATCCATTAAACTCTTTAACAGAGTCTTTGACCAACTGTCGCATGCTTGCATAAATTCTATCTAATTCACCTTTCCAGGTAGGTTCCCAAGTAGGGGTGTTCCGTTTCCGTGAGCTTAAGTACCCCAGCCTAGACAGAACCTGCCTTAAACAAAAGGTCCCTTATAGATAGATTTAATACAATTTTAGTCTTTTATGGCAATCAATTTAATCCTATTAAACCGATTTAAAAAGATTAAACTAGGTTGCTAATCCTATTAGAACCTTTGAACTTAGGTCTATCTCAATCCAATTTTAAAACCCTTTTAAAACAGAGTTCACCCTAAGTTCATATGCAACTTTTTCTTATCATTTTAGTTCTAATTTCTTTTATAATGCTTATAACTGGAAACAACTGAAATCAACCACAATACAAAGCTAACACATACAAGACATTCATAACACTTATAAACAGCCTAAGTGTCATCCTCCATGCATTGTTCATTCATTGCTACTTTTTATATAACTTTTATACAAACAAGCAACGAACCAAGCAAAACATGCTTCCATTCACCCTTATACTATAATGCTTATAATATAAAGATAATGCATGAATATGCTCACTGCATGCACAAATATAACTCTTATATTTTCATGATGCATGCACATGCTTTCTTGTAATTTCATCATGCCATATTATAACACTTATAATACATGATGCATGAATAATTGCACAACCTAAGGTGGGTTTCAAATCTATACGTCAAACACTTTACCATATAAACCATATGCATCTCATGTATAATAAACAAATGTTGATGAATGGGGAAAATTGCCTCAAATCCTTAAAAACTAAAGCTAACTATTACAAAAATAAAGAGTCTCCGATTCAAACAGGCGAATTGGGTCTTGAACCGTCTGGGCGAAGCAATGCGTCTCCACTGATCGTGTAGTACTCCACACAATTGTCTACACGAAAGAGCAAATGTTTTACTCAATTTTTTACCTACGCTTCCAGTGTTAAACGATCGTTTAGCAACAATCGTGTACCTTTTACTATGCGATGAAGCATGAGGTATGCGATCATGCAGCGCGCTCCGCAACGCAACCCTTATACGATTGTCTAAATAACTACGATGCGATGAAGCACGATCGTCTAAACGATAGATGAGTGAGTGCCTTGGTATCATATACCGCGTGACCGTGTAGTCAGTGACTATGTGATAAGCATGTTAACTACACGATCGTTTAACGCACGCCTTTTTCTAAACGATAAGCATCATATGCTCCCACTGTGATCGTCTACCTCCAACATCTACACGATCGGGCAACCAACGCTACGTGATAGAGTAAACGATTTACCCCCATCATTTAACATTAACTAAACGATCGTTTAATAAATACTACACAATCGTATAGAAAAATCTACATGATCATTTAGTTAAATCCCAACGATCGTTTACCTGAGGCTACATGACACGACCAACTTTTGGTCTTCTTCTTCGCTGAACCACATCTTCATGCTTTGAAACTTCATCACGAACGACATGACTAACTCAAACACTTTGAATTACATACTCGATAGCACGTTAATTATGCCCAAAACATATAGGCCCTTACAAATTAACACTTTGTAATTTAAAGAAAGTTTTAAACAGAGGCAATTAACCCGTAAACATTCATCAACACCATCCACAAACACATTTAACAATTAAAGGCAATGCAAAAAACCCACCACGACTGTAAAGAGAAGTTCAAAATAGAAGTAAAATTTGGAATATCATAACAACCTGGCTCTGATACCAATTGAAGGAAATCGACATGAGGATTTCCATGAGCAGCGTAATGATCATTCCAAATTTCATTTATATATGAACATTAACAATTACAATCAAGAAACGAAAACATACAGGCTATGCACAATACGAAATTACAGCATGTTTTACACAAGATCAAGGGAAGAATTCACATGCCTTTGAAGACTCATCTTTAACACCCTTGATTACGAATGCTTGTTCATAGTAAGACGACAATCACGAACGCTCAAACACTTCGACCACAGCACAACACGATCATAGCAATCACAAACACAATGAACTCCAAAAACACGAACACAGCAAATGGCCTCCAAAAACCTCGACTATGTCGAGTTTAGTACGAAACCACCACAAATGACTATCTTGGTATTCTCGGTGTGAGAATCCAGAAGTGTGGGCTCTGTGTGGACTTAGTTAGAGGATAAGACTAGAGGAAAAACAACCGCGTAACCGATTGAGCAAGTGGGAGATAACAAGGTCTATCGTATAGACGATGCCCAATCGTTTAGAAGAAGCTCCGCGATCGTTTAGCTATCGGCCAGCTGAGTACACTATCGTGTAGTGTCACTCCATGATCGTTTAGTCTCTCTTCAGCTATGGTTTAGTAAATCGTATTTACTTGACAGCCACCGTGGGAACTTTCCGAGAATAGAAATCTCACTTTTGCAACAACTACTAAATTTAGGAAAACATTTTTCTTTTATCTCACGATTACCATGAAACCACCAATAACCTCCCACTCAATTGGTTATTAGAAAAAAAAAAAAAGAGATAATTATCCAATAACTAATATTATTATAAATATATATGATAACAACTTACCATAGTATATTTATAACCTATAGTTTTAATATTTCATCTCATGAAACATATAAACCATAGTTCTTTTTCTATTTCAAGGTCCTTAATGTAAATCTCATTTACATTAATCTTCCACTTGATGTATCTCATACACCATACCGATCATATCATATACAATTGAATTACCTCTTGTAAATTTGAACATCTCAAATCAATACCGAGAACTAATCCTCCAGTTGAATCTATTGAGCTACTAAGGGGACCTTATGGACCTTTAGCTCGAAGCTTCAATGGTACGTGAATAACTGAGTAAACTTTTTAGTCATGGGATCCACCATTTGTTAACTGCCAGGCATTCCACTAAAGACCGACAACTGAACTCTCCTTACTACAAATATATTATGTGTCGATATCAACCAATCAACAATGCCATAACCCTTCACAGATTATCCGTAAGTACAGCTAGGCCAATAACCGTTATGCCCCCATAGTTACATCTAACTTCTTAAGTACCACTGATCCTTCTAATGAACATAAGTCATAGTCCTACTATAACTGAGTCCTCTCTTCCAAATAGAAGTTGTGCCCACTATATTCAAGCCTCGGAATAAGCTCTTAAAGGAGAAATCTATCTATTTACCCCTACTTCGGGGAAGGAGTAAATTCTATCTTGTGTAACTGAGTTTCCAGCTCCCAAATCAGACAAGTCCTCAAAAAGGTTGGCATGTTGAGTTGGTAATCTGGCCACTCTCACCCATACTAACCAAAGGACCGCCCTCAAAGGCAAGAGTTCCCAAAACACTCAGGATTGAGGTCATGTCACCTATGGTCTTTTAGGTAAGATGTAAGTCTCCAGTATCAATAGCGTTATATATAGAGACTAGTCATCTCGTGGTCCGGTCTTATATAAACTATTTGTATAGGACACCCCTGCTCGCATGTCTCCACATGAATGGTCAGGATCTACCATCTGTAGTAATTCACAACACTTGCAAAGCTCTACAAAACGAGTCCTATCCATAGTATCACTAGGATCAGGAATCCCTTCTTAATCTTTATACTACAGACCTATTTAGGTTATCACTTAAGGCATGATCCACTTATATATCTCATATACGTGCTTAAGTTTACATACGATAACTATGGAACTTTGTTTATTGGATATGAGTAAATGCCAGATAAAATAACTCTTATTTTATTCATAACAATGTGTATATATTACAAACTACGAGACTCCGGAAGAATTAGAACATCAATCTCAACAGGACTATGACTGATTGTTCATTAGAGGAATCAGTGGTACTTAAGGAATTAGATGTAACTATAGGGGGGAAACGGTAAATTGGCCCAGCTATACTTACGAGTGATCTGTGAAAGGTTATCGCACTGTTGATTGGTTAATATGGACAGAGAAATATATCTGTCGTGAGAAGAGTGCAACTGTTGGTCTTTAGTGGAGTGCCCGACAATTAACAGATGGTGGATCCCGTAACTAAAGAGTTTAGTCAGTTATTCACGTACCGTTGAAGCTTCAAGGTACAGATCCATAAGGTCCCCTTGGTAGTTCAATGGATTTAAGTTGAGAATCAATTATTGGGGTTAGTTTGAAGTATTCAAATTAACTTGAGGAAATTCAATTATATGTGATATAATTGGTGTGATGTATGGGATACATCAAGTGGAGGATTAATGTAAATATGATTTACATTAAGTACCATAAAATAGAAAAAGAACTATGGTTTGTGTGTTTCATAAAATGAAATATTAAAACTATAGGTTATAAATATAATATGATAAGTTGGTAATCATTTTTATTTATAATATATTAATTATATGATAATTAATTTCTTTTACACTAATAACCGATTGAGTGGGAGGTTATTGGTGGTTTTATGGTAACTGTGAGATAAAAGAAAAAATGTTTTCCTAAATTTAGGAGTGTCCTCATTCGAAAAGTAACTCACGGATAAGCTAACAAGTGAAAGAGTTTCACTAAGCGGTAGATGACGGAGACTAAACGATCATGGAACTTTAACTATACGATAGTTTATCAGCCGATCGTAGCTAAATGATCGAGTGGCATAGTCTATACGATAGGCTGCCATTTACTACACGATCGGGCACATCGTCTATCCGATAGACAGCTTCATATCTCCCACTTGCTCGATCGTTGTCCTCTAATCTCTTCCTCAAGCCAAGTTCAAACAGAGCCTACAACTTCTAGATTCTCACACCGAGAATATCAAGATAACCATTGTGGTGGTGTCCTTACTCACTTCGTGAATCGAGTGTGACTCGATTGGTTTCATGGAGGTTGTGTTCGTGTTATTGGTAGCAGTCTGGTCGTTGCGTTTAAGAGTTGCTGAGGACGCGTTTGGACTGATCAAGGGATTCTTGAAGAATGTTTCTTCAAAGGTATGCATCCTTCATCCCTTGTATCATCTTAAAGCATGCTGTAACTTCTTGTTGTGCATGATCTGTTGGTTTCTGTTCTTAGACTATAATTGATCGTGTTCAATTCGAATGGAATTTGGAACGATCCCTTCCACTGCTCATGGAAATCCTCATGCTCGATTTCCTTCAAATTTCATATTGCAGAACTATGCTCCAACTATCTATTTGGTCTTATTCCCAAATGGGAGGCGTATTGAGCAGTGTTGTTGGACTACTCTTCCTATGCAGATCAAAGGATAATCCCGAATAAACAGAAGTTCATAGTTAGCTCAAGATTAAGATTGAGTCACCCTAGGTCATTGAATTTGAAATAATTAGTTTTAATAGTAAATGGTCGTTATAAAGAAAAGTGACTATTTCGAGGTCCGACCTCATGCAAACTCATTGCATAGGATGCCCCCACTCACATGTCTCCACATGAATGATTTTGGGATCACATAATTTGTATCAGTATACAAAATGAGTCGCATCTAATAGTGTCACCAGGATGAGGTACCCAATCTCATCCATATACTTATAGACCATTTGTGCTATATACTAAAACTTTATCCTCTTTTATGTCGCCACATAAGGTTAAAGTATTCATATTATAGCCATGGATTCATTTATTGGATTTTTATAATAGAATGCAATATCAATAACAATTTATTGAATAAAATACTCAATAATACTTTTATTGATAAATAGAATATGTTAACAATATTCACGAACTGCGAGTTTTAAGATATTCACAACAGTTCTAGGTAGGGGGGTTACGTTTCTGTCAACTTAAATACCCCAGCCTAGACAGAACTAACTTTAGACAAAAGATCCTTTATAGATATATTTGTTACAAATTTAATCTTTTAATTAAGAATCAATTTAATCATATTAAACTGATTAAAAGATTAAACTTAACTTCTAATCTTATTAGAAAAGTGATATTAGGTCTATGTGAATCATATTTTATAATTATTTTTTTAAAAAAAATTATTTTAACCTAAGATGTGCATGCAATTCTGAATCATTGATTTAATTTCTAATTTCATTTAATTCTAACTTTTATAAAATAAATTAAATAAATTAAAACCATACAATTGCATTCATTAACATAGTTAGTAAATTATAACAATTATAAATTACGTAAGGTAATGTCATGCTTCATGCAATTCCATTTCATTACTAACTATATATAACACTTATATAATAAGTTGATGAAATAATTAATAATATTCATCCATACATACATAAAACTATATATTATAACACTTATAATATAAATTATGTATGACAATGTTATTAGTGCATGCAAACATATACTGTAATGCTTACATTGTATGATGCATGAGCATGCTGTAAAAATTAAATCATGTAACTATCTACATTATAACATTTATAATATAAATGATGCATGAAATTAAATGCATAACCTACGGTGGGATTTTATACTATATAACATACATTATGACATATACATAATAAAAAAAAATCATACATCATATGCATAATTAAAAAACAACTGATGAACCGGGATTGGACACCTAAACAATTAATATGACACTTATATTAATTAAAAGAATAACTATCTATTACATAAATATTGATTAATCAATTCAAAACAAGCAAACTAAGCCTTGAACCACACAAACCGGACCGCCCAGCGCCTGAACTGACCAAAAATCGCTCGAACCAACGAACCGAACAGGAACAAGCCGAGCCACGAACTGAACCGGGCGCAAACCAGATTGTTCTTTCCGCCTCGTAACGTTGCAACGCTGTGACCTAGCATTGCACACTATTGATAGAACGTTCCATTCGCCTATTCGCAGCGTTACAACGCTAATGTACAGAATGCACTGTGCAATTGCATTTTTGTTCGAATCTCCTTTGATTTTGGTCTCGTCTTCTCAAGAATTCGACCGGAACAACCACAAATGACTCAAAATTTTAAATTACATACTCAATCGCAAACAATTATGACCAAAATTGGGGACCTTACAAACCAATTTGTAAAGTGAAAGCGATAAATCTAAACAATCCAATCTTGAAAACTAGGAATGTACATCGATCGGTCGGTGTCGATTTTGGAATAAAATCGACACCAAAAACCGACAAAAAAAGATTGTGAAATTTGCCTGTACATTAGTCGGGTCAGTCGATTTAGTCTTTTTTCTTATTTTTATTATTATTATTATTTTAAGAGGAGCGAAGGTGAATGGAAAGGAAAGATGAATTGATAATGTGTTATTGTTAGGTTAATAAAACTGTCAACTTTTTTAATTTTAAATCAATCACTAAAGTGATTGGATCATAAACCAATTGTTCATTAGAGGATCAGTGGAACTTAAGAAGCAAGAGATAATTTCGGGGGTAAAACAGCATTTGACCCAGCCATTATTACGAACAACCTATGAAGGGTTGACTTACTGATTATGGTTAAATCAAATGGACACAAATCTATGTACAATGATGAGAGTGCAACTATCGAGCTATAGTGGTGTGACTCGATAATTAAGAATATTGATTAATTCGGTTTAAATAGTTTTAGCCAATTAATCTTAAATCGTTGGAGCTCATGATCTGTAGGTCCATAAGGTTCCTCTACTAGCTCGTAAAACATGAACACCTTGAAGTAGTAAATTGAATAAATTTGGAATGACATCAGTTTGAAGTGTTCAAATTGAATTTCAATTTTGAAGTATTCAAATTGAATTTTATGGTTTGAATTTGAATAGTTCAAATTCAAATTGGGGTCTGTATAACTATATTCGATATAATTAATTAATGTTTAATTTATCAAAATTAAACGAAATTGGATAGTTGATAATATTTAAATATTGATTTAAATATTAATTACATGAATATGATTCATTGTTAAAATTAAGTGTGTGATTAATTTAATATTTGATATTAAATTACTATTTAATTAATTAAATTTGTTTAATTAATTTTCAAATTTAATTCAATTTGAGAAATTGAATTATGAAATTTTAATTTAAATTAATTTTGAATTAATTGAAATTAATTTCCAATTTGTATTTGAAAATTGGAATTTTCCACTTAAATGGAAAAATCCAATGTTCCACCAACTAAGTAGGTGGAACTCTGATTCACACATCTATCCCACTCAATCTTCAAGTTGGAGGTGTCTTTGACTGAGTTCAATCTTGTTTGCATGTAGTTGAAGAATAAAAATACTCCAATTTGGCATAATAGAGCTGCTGAAGTTGCTGGAAATTTTGTTTCTGAGTTATTCTTCCTCACCTAAAACTCATTCTATTTTCTTCACAAATTCACTCCATTTGTGAGTTCCACTACTCAAACTCAAGGCTGAGAATAGTAGAGAATATCTCTTGGTGGTCCACAACTTCAATTGGAGGAGTTTGCAGCTCAAATACATGTTTGAAGAGGATCTTCAATGGTATGTGTTGAAACCTTCTTTATTATGAACATGCTTATTTTAATGTCAAAATTAAGGAATTAGAATGCATAATGATCCTGTATTCTTCCACTGCTTGTTTCTGATTTCCAACAATTGGTATCAGAGCATCATTTAAGCATTCAATTCGAGTTAATTTTGGATTGATGGGTATCTTTCATAAGTTGTATGAAAATGGTGACCCGATATGGTTTTTCTCAGTTTTGGCATTGTTTTCTCTTCAATTATGTTGTAATTCTTGTAATTGATTCTTGATTGATGGGCCTTAATGTGTGTTTAAGTGTCTGTAATTTGATTGAAGTCATGAGAGTTGCAATTAGGATGTAATTGAAGAAAGAAGTGAAGAAGGTCGAGCAACAAGAACTGGATTTTCATCCACTGCTCAATACTTGATGCAGATGCCAAATACTCGATGCATGATGCCATACTCGATGGTATTTAGTGAAATACTCGATGCATGATGCCATACTCGATGGTATTTAGTGAAATACTCGATGCTCGATGGTACATGATGGCATACTCTGTGCATGATGCTCATACTCGATGGTATTTAGTGAAATACTTGATGCATGATGCTCAGTGGCATACTTGATGCTCATGCACAATGGCATACTCGATGCTCGATGGTGCTCGATGGCACTTAATGGTTTTTTTGCTTGATTCAACCCAATTTTAAGCTTTAGAGGTCCGATTTGAGAGGTTTGGGTCCGGTTCAAGGTGGTTCAAGTGTCCAAAAATGTTTTGGAGCCAGTTTTGGTTATTATTGTAGTAATTAGACCTTTGTTTGCTTGAGAATGCCAAAACTAAACCATATCAGTTTGTGTTTAATTATTTATGCATGTGATGTATGTTATAATAAAATAAATCTTGAATGTGCATATAGTATGTCATGTAGATTTAAAATCTCACCATAGGAAGCATGTCACATGCATTGAAAGTATGTTATAAAATGTTATAATACATAGTATGCATGCTTAGGGTTCAATTGTTTTAATATAAGTGTTATATTAAATCATGCGGTATCTGATGTATGATATGGATACAAAAGCATGTCTAAAGTTTTATAAATTGTTATAAAATTCGATTAGACATTAAAATGCATAACAAAGATAAGTTACATGCTTACGTAGGTTAACCAATTGTTTAATAGTTAAAATGGGTCGACATTTTGTAAAATACAATTACAAACTCAACCGATATATAATCCTATCTAAAGCTGAAGATATTTAGGTTGACGGTCTACAGAACACCTCTTACCTGGGGATTATGGCCAAATAATTTAGCATTGTTAACCAACTTTATGAAGCAATACGCGAGTGATGTGAGTTTTAAAACTAGTTTATCACCTAAATATCGTAGGTTAAATCCAAATATAAACGTTATATTTGGATAAACACCCAGACTTGGGTTGTTTAATTAGTCGGAACAAACTTGAGTAAATGAATACCTAAACATTTAGAACACTTCAGTGGGAGATTAACAATATATTCGATATATCGTTTTTAGCTCTCACGTCCTCAAGAGTATCGTGAGATCCATGCTCGGCTTCATGTCGATTTTATCTCGATTGCTCCATTTGGAAAGTGTTTGCATAGGTCAATAACAAGGTGAATAGGGGAAGTAGTACATAGTAAGTGAGTGAAGGAAATGTGTCAACATATCCTACAGTCTCCTCCATTAGTTTGAATCGTGAGATTCCTATGTTGCGCCTGCTGTCATTTTTAGGCGGCACAAACTAGTCGTTCACCGCGGTGATCCCTTTGGAGGGTTGTAACATTGGATTCGAAACAACCCAAGCTTCATAAATGAATAGGGTCTTATAGATCTATCTTGAACACCGTCTTCCAATTCGGGGACATATTCATACTATTTTATAAGATCTTAAAATGGAGGGTCACACTTACAAACTTACTAAGTGTTAGTAAGTTATTGACTGAAAATGGTAGCTAAATGACTGTAGGAATATGAGTTATAGCTAAATGACTATAGTATTTAGTCAAGAATCTCTTGCTTTAGTGAAGGAGTATTCGATTGCCTCAGGTAGCACTTATTCTGACTCACTATAGTATCGTTGCAAATAAATAATGGTTATGGGTACATTATTACTTTTGCTAAATCTTGATTTGGATTTAGTTGCAATTTACTAATAAGAATATGTTTAAAATTTCAGCATGTCGAATTCTTCTAAAATACTCGCTTTCGCTTTAATTAACGGTAATAACAATTCAACAAGCAAATTACTAGCAAATGATGATTCAAAACAAGTTTTAACATAGGATTGTCCTTTATCTCCCAACTCATCTAAAGTTTTGAATAATATAGATGAAAATGCAAAATTCGAACAAACAAAGTAAATACAATTTACTAGTCATCGAAACATGCTTAGTGGAAAACGATAAAAAGTCATGGATAATAAATTCAGGTGTTGCTGATCATATCTATATTTTCTCTTAGGAAACTAGTTCCTGGAGACAACTTACATAAGATGAAGCGACCTTTAAGGTAGGGATCAGGGAGGTTGTTTTCAGTTAAAGCAGTGGAAGATATGAAGTTATTTATAAGAGATAGGTATATTTTACTTGAAAATGTTTATTATATTCCTTCTATGAAAAGGATTTTAATATCTATCTCATGTTTGTTGGAACAAAATCATAAAGTTTCTTTGGAAATAAAGAAGTGTTCATTACTTCGAAATATATTATATTTACTCTGCAAAATTAGAAAATAACTTGTACATGTTAAAACTGACTGAGGTAAAAGTCATTTTGAACATAGAGATGTTTAAAACAGCTGAGACTCAAAATAAAAAGAGGAAAATTTCTCCAAATACCTAACTTTGGCAATTGAGACTTTGTCACATCTATCTCAATAGAATTGAGAGATTGGTTAAGAACGGTCATCTAAATCAGTTAGAAGACAATTCATCATCGTCGTGTGAATCTTGTCTTGAGGGTAAAACAACTAAAAGATCTTTTTCTAGGAAAAGGTCTTAGAGCCAAAGAACCATTGGAGATGGTACATTTAGACCTTAGTGGTCTGATGAATGTTAAAACAAGAGGAGGGTATGAATATTTCATCAGCTTCGTTGATGATTATTCAAGGTATAGCTACATTTACCTAATACATTATAAGTCCTATATACTTGAAAAGTTCAAGGAATATAAGGTTGAGGTTGAGAACCAATTAGGTAAAAGGCTCAAAACATTTCGATCAGATCGAGGTGGTGAGTAAATGGATATGAAATTCCAGGACTATTTGATAGAACACGAATCCAGTCTCAACTCACAGCATCTGACACACCTCAACAAATGATGTGACAGAAAGGAAAAATAAAACCTTGTTAGACATAGTTCGTTCTATGATGAGTTATGCTCAATTATCAAGTTCTTTTCAGGGTTATGCAATTCAGACCGTAGTATATATTTTGAATATGGTTTCCTCGAAAAGTGTTTCTGAAATACCTTACGAGCTATGGAGAGGATGTAAAAGTAATTTACGCACTTCAAAATCTGGGGATGTCAAACACATATGTTGGTGCAAAATCCTAAGAAGTTGGAATGTCATTCAAATATATACCTATTTATAGGTTACCCTGAAGAGACAAAAGATGGTTTCTTTTATGATCCTTAAAAAGATAAGGTATTTGTATCGAAAAATACAACTTTCCTAGAGGAAGACCACATCAAGAATCACCAACCTCGTAGTAGGATAGTAATAGATGAAGTGACCAGAGAAACCATAAATGCATCGATAAGAGTTGTTGATAGAGCAGGTCCATCAACAAGAGTTGTTGATGGTACTGGTACTCCACATTCTTCTCAAGAGTTAACAATGTCTCGACGTAGTGGGAGATTGTGCAACAGCCTGACCGGTACATGGGTTTAACTGAAACTCAAGTCATCATACCCAATGATGGCTTTGAGGATCCATTAACTTTTAAAGAAACAATGGAAAATGTGGATAAGGACCAGTGGATTAAAGCCATAGACCTTGAAATGGAGTCAATGTACGTCAATTTAGTCTGGGATCTTGTAGATCAACCAAAAGGGGTAAAAATCATCGAGAGAAAACAAGACCAAGTTGGAAAGGTACAGATCTACAAAGCTAGGTTTGTGGTAAAAGGGTTTACCCAAGGAGAGGGGGTGGACTATGAAGAAACCTTCTCTCTGGTTTCCATGATAAAATCTATTAGAATATTCTTGTCCATAACTGCATTTTATGATTATAAAATCTGGCAAATGGATGTTAAGACAGTTTTCCTAAATGGCTATCTTGAGGAGAGTATCTATATGTCTCAACAAGAAGGATTTATTGAACGAGGTCAAGAGCAAAATGTTTGCAAGTTTAATTGATCCAGTTATGGATTGAAACAAACGTCTCGATCCTGGAATATAAGATTTGATACTGTGATCAAATTTTATGGCTTTGAACAAAATGTCGACGAACTTTGTGTTTATAGAAAATCGTTAACAAAACTGTCGCTTTTTTGGATCTGTATGTTGATGATATTCTACTCATAGGAAATGAAGTAGATTTTCTGGCTAACGTCAAGAGATGGCTTGCTACGCAATTCCAAATGAAATATTTGGATGAAGCACAAAATGTTCTTATGATCCAAATAGTTTGGAATCAAAAGAACAAAACTTTAGCATTATCTCAGGCATCTTATATAGACAAGATGTAGTCTTGCTATAAAATGCAAAATTCCAAGAAATGATTGTTGCCTTTCATACATGAAATTCATCTAGCTAAGGAACAAAGTCCTAAGACACCTCAAGAAGTTGAGATTGTGAAATGAATTCCATATGCATAAGCAATAGGGGCAATAGGGAGCTTAATGTATGTCATGTTGTGTACACGTCCTGACATATGCTATGCAGTTGGAATTGTCAGTAGATTTCAGTCCAATCCTGGATATGATCATTGGACTGCCGTTAAGAACATCCTCAAGTATCTTCAGAGAACGAGGAATTATATGCTCGTGTATGGTGCTAAGGATCTGATCCTTACTGGATACACTGATTCCGATCCTTACTGGATACACTGATTCTAACTTCCAGACCGATATTGATTTAAGAAAATCAACTCTAGGGTCAGTATACACTCTTAATGGAGGAACAGTAATATGGAGAAGTATCAAGCAAAGTTGTATTGTTGACTTCACGATGTGGATAAATAACTGTATGGCTCAGAAAGTTCCTGAATGGTTTGGAAGTGGTTCCAAACATACACTTGCTGGTCACTTTATATTGTGATAACAGTGGAGTAGTTGCAAACTCAAAGGAATCTATAAGCAATAAATGTGGAAAGTACATCAAACGAAAGTACCATCTCATTAGGGATATTGTACACAGAGGAGACGTGATTGACATGCAAATAACCTCACATGACAACTTAGTTGATCCATTTACAAAGGCTTGGCTAAAGTGTTCAAGGGTTACCTAGTGGGACTAGGACTACGAAATAGATAGAACTAGGGTAAGTGGGAGAAATAATGGGTATCTGATGCCCTAATTTATTATATATATTCCTTTTGTTTTCTCTCGTTAAACTCAACATTTATCTACTGAAGTTTTAGTCCAAGTGGGAGTTTGTTGGGTTGTATGTCCTAAAACTCGTAGTTTGTAGAGTTAAACATTTTCTATTATCAATAAAGATGTTATTTAACATTTATTCAATAAAGTTGTTATTGAATTTGTAAATTGCACTTATAAAGACTAAAACCAATAAACTAAGATCCATGGTTATTTTATGAATACTTGAACTTTATATGGAGACATAAAAGTGGATCGGGTTCAAGTAAATAATCAAAATGATATATAGTATACGAGTAAGGTTGGGTGCCTTATTCTGGTAACACTATTAGATGTGACCCACTCTGTAGTTGTTACAATTTGTTGTAAGATGCTACAAACGAAGTGATCCTGATTTGTTCATGTATTGACACGAGGAGTGGGGACGTCCTATGCAATGAGTTTGCGTGAGATTTGACTAAGAAATAAGTCACTCTTACTTTATAATGTTGTTTACTGTTTAAGACTAACTATTTCGCTAGATGACCTAGGTAAATAGATCTTAATCCTGAGCTAGCTATGGACTCTTATTTATTCAGGATTATCCTTTGATTTGCATAGATGAGAGTAGTCCAACATCACTGCTCGATAAGCCTCCCATTTTGGGGATAAGATCGAATAGAGAGCTGGGGACATAGTTCTGCAAAATGGAATTTACGCCTACCCCATTTAGGGATAGAAGATAGGTTGTTCTCTTAAGTCATGAATCCAGGTCTTGAACAAGGGGCCCACCCTCTCATTGCCCTGAGAGGAATCTAGTTTAGTGATTGGATCACAAACCAATTGTTCATTAGAGGATCAGTGGAACTTAAGAAGCAAGAAGTAATTTTAGGCGTAAAACAATATTTGACCCAATCGTTACTACGAACAACATATGAAGGTTCGACTTACTAATTATGGTTAAATCAAGTGGACACAAATATATCTACAATGAGGAGAGTGCAACTATCGAGCTATAGTAGTTTGACTCAATAGTTAACGAATATTGATTAATTCAGTCTAAAGAGTTTTAGCCAATTAATCTCAAATTGTTGGAGCTCATGATCTGTAGGTCCATAAGGTCTCTCTACTAGTTCGTAAAATATGAATACCTTAAATTAGTAAATTGAATGAATTTGGAATGATATCAGTTCGAAGTATTCAAATTGAATTTCAATTTGAAATGTTCAAATTGAATTTTAGGGTTTGAATTTGAATAATTCAAATTCAAATTAGGGTTTGTATAATTATATTCGATATAATTAATTAACGTTTAATTTATCAAAATTAAACAAAATTGGAGAGTCGATAATATTGAAATATTGATTTAAATATTAATTATATGAATAGGATTCATATTTAAGTGTGTGATTAATTTAATATTTGATATTAAATTATTATTTAATTAATTAAAATCAAATTAATTTTCAAATTTAATTCAATTTGAGAAATTTAATTATGAAATTTAATTGAAATTAATTTTCAATTTGTATTTGAAAATTAGAATTTTTCACTTAGTGAAAAAAATCCAATGTTCCACCAAGTAAGTAGGTGAAACTCTACAATTCACACATCTATCCCACTCAATCTTCAAATTGGAGGTGTCTTTGACTGAGTTCAATTTTGCCTGCATATAGTTGAAGAATAAAAATACTCCAATTTGGCATAATAGAGTTTCTGAAGTTGCTGGAAAATTTGTTCCTGGTGAGTTCTTCTTCCTCACCTAAAACCCATTTTATTTCCTTCACAAATTCACTCCATTTGTGAGTTTCACCACTCAAATTCAGGGCTGAGAGTAGTAGAGAAGATCTCTTGGTGGTCCACGACTTCAATTGAAGGAGTTTGCAGCTCAAATACGTGTTTGAAGAGGATCTTCAAAGGTATGTGTTGAAACCTTCTTTATTACTTATGAACATGCTTATTTTAATGTCAAAATTAAGGAATTAGAGTGCTTGATATTCTTCTGCTGCTTGTTTCTGTTTTCTAACATATAACTATATGTTATATATGCTATGGTTTAATATTATATCACATACAATATAACTTATAGATTTAATTCTTTCGACAATGATGTTTAATATAAATCCTATTTATATTAAATTTAATTATATGAATCCAATTCACATAATTAATATTTGAATCATATTTAAATATTTATTTTCTCCCAAACAAACTTTATAACGTATCAAATGCATTATAGTAATTATATCATATATAATTAAATTAAATTAATTATATTACATATAATCAATTCCTTCAATTAATTTGAGCAATTCAAATCAATCCAACATTGATTCTCATTTAATCCCTATTGAGTTACAAAGGAGCCACATGGGCCTGTAGCTTGAAGCTCAAATGGTACTTGAATAATTAATTAAACTTTAATTATATAATTCAACAACCATTAACCACCGAGCACTCAATTAAAGACCGATAAATGCACTCTTCGTACTACAAATATATTTATGCGTTCGTTGAATAAAGCTAGTCAACAGTGCGATGACCATTCACAAATTGCTCGTAAGTACGACTGGGCTAAGATTACCATTTTGCCTTTTTACTTACATCTAACTCCTTAAGTACCACTGATCCCTCTAATGAACAATAAATCATAGTTCAACTATGACTAAACCCCTCTCGGCCCAGGAGAGAGTATGACGTCACATTATTCAAGCCCTAGAATCAACTCTTAAGGGAGCAATTTATTTTTTTTTCCCGACGTTGGGGAATGAGTGAATTTCGTCTTGTGTAGCTATGTTTCCAGCTCCCCAATCAGACGAATCCCCAAAATGGTAGGCTTATTGAGTTGACAATATGGTCACTCTCACCCATACGAATCAAATGACCGCCCTTATAGGCAGGAGTTCACAACTCACTTAAGACTCAGGTTATGTCACCTATGGTCATCCTAGTGAAATGTAAGTCTATATTATGAATGGTGTTATATAATGAGACTAATTATTTCGTGGTCCGGTCATATACAAACTTCTTTGTATAGAATATCCCCGCTCACATGTCTCCATATGAATGATCAGGATCAGATCATTTGTAGCGTTTTACAACAGCTGTAACATCTACAAAGCGGGTCATATTCGTAGTGTTACTTACCAGGATAAGGTATCTAGTCTTATCCATGTACTATGAACCATTCAAGTTATCACTTAAACATGATCAACTTGTATATCTCTATTTACATGTTTAAGCTACATAAGATAACCTTGGATGTTAGTTTATTGGTTTGTGGGTTTAGTGCTACTAAATGTCAAATAAATCATCTCATATTTTATTGAATAAATAAAATGTTTGTACAATACAATTACAAGCTACAAGACCCTATGAGATTTAGGGCATCAACCCAACACACACCACACTAATGTCTAATCTTTTTTGTTTTACATACACGACGACTATTTTCTTCCGCAATACAAATTTACGGTTGATCAATTTCTGGCATCAAACGTTCATAAGTTTACTAATTTACATCAACCTTTGGATCCATAACCAAAAATAATAATAATAATAAATCGTGCAAGGTTTATAATTGATTTAATCAAACTCTTAAATTGTCGCAAGTGAATTAATTTAAACCATTTACTAAAATTAACCTTGAAAACCGTTTATGCATAAATTATTGCATGTGTGTAGACTTCTTCAAATATCGAAAACAGTTAGAGCATGAACACTCTTTAAAGGAAATTCTAAGTGAGCCTATATTGAATAGCTTATAAATATTAAGGTGTTTATTATTTGATGAAATTATAAGTTTGCCTCTATATTTATCCAAACAAAATTTAGATTTATATAACTATGAGTTTCAAATTTGAATTGATATCGCCATAAAATTTAAGGGTATAGATTGATATATATTTAAAAAAGGAAAAAAAAAACAATTTGCAAATAAGATTGTATTTGTATCAGGAATATGTATAGATAAGCAATTACTTGTATTATAATCTTAAAAAATTTAGAATTAAAATTATTCAGTGTAAGTGGGAAGTTTAAACAGACGTCTTACTGATAATATACCAAAATACTTATTTGGTCATTCAATCAACCAGATTTTATTGCACTCAACAGGAAAAAAAAAAAAAAAAAAAACTAAAATTTATTTGTCGATTTAAATCAACAAAACATGTAATACCAAAAAAAATAAAAATAAAATATCTATTCCTCTAGTTATTTTAANTTTTGTTATTAGCTTCTTTAAAATTTTGTTTTTATTTGAGTTGTTTTTAAATATAGTAGAATAACAAAAATAATTATAAATAAAGAAAATGTTATTGTCTATTACATAGACGATGACATTTTGTTATATTTAAAAATATTTTTACCAATTTTGACATTTAAAATAATTTTTGTTTTTATTTTTTGAATTTTATCATAAAGTTCAAAATATTTTCTCATGTATGGTAAAAATCTTGCAATAACACGTAAATGTTAAGAAATAAACCATATGATTATCATCAAAACTGTTTTATTTAATTTGTTGACAGAAACTCTATTATTAAAAATGACCATATATATTTATATTTGCTTACAAATGAAATTGGATTGGCTAAATAATCAATGGTATCAGGTTGCATCGTTATCCAATAAAATTTTTCGTCTTGTATAATTTATCTGTTTATTTTCACGTGCTTGTTTGTCGTCGTTAAGTTATAAAAATAAATAAAATAAATCAAGGAACAAGATCGAATTTTTAATGAAATTTTCAAATAGAGTAATTTTTTATAGTCGAGCCATATCTAAGAAGTGTGATTGGTCGTGGACCTTTTTTTTTTTTTTTTCTACCTTTTATTTTTTCAAAAATTAATTATTATTTTATATTTTAAGTAAACTGTCGTATTGACAAATAAACTTCTACACTATTGTTATTCCTCCAAAAGAGATTTGTGGGTGTAAAATGCCATTTCAAACAAACACCTAAGTACGGGTCAAAGTACATTTGTATATGCTATTTGATAGTATGAAATTACATCTCAAAACTAATTGATAAGGTGAGAAGTAACCCGTTTAATGTGAGATCACTTGAAATTTTCAATGTGGAATTATCAACATACTCTTTCAAGATGGTACCTCTTTGGGGTTCACTGTTATTGATCGAATCATAATTTTTTTTATTGAACCGAATATTGGTTTGGACTTTATGGGTTTTGATACCATGATAATTTTTTAAAAAAATAGAGAAATTCTTGGAGAATTACATTAGGGTTTCTCAACATACAATGAGATGAAAGCAAACTTAAATACAATTATCAAAATGAGCCCAATGCACTTTTACATATAAAGAAACCTGACTAAATAATATATAAACAACATAAGTTAAACCTATTACATTTAATATGGAATACTCTAACAACCCCCACAAGTGAAGATGACGGTTGGCCGACACCAAGCATGAAAAGTGATATTGAGGGGAGAGATCAAAGATTGGTGGTTTGTTGAAAAAGATTTCATGAAGGATGGTCAAGATTAGGCTGATACCATATTTGATAGTATGATGTTCCATCTCAAAACCAATTAACAATGTAAGGAATAGCACATTTACCTAAGGAATGTGAGATCCTTATTTTTTCCGATGTGAGTTTCTCAACACATATGATGCAGGTTAATATATATACAAAAGTTGTTGTAAAGTTCTATTGTTTGTTTCATCCTCGACCTAATCTAGGTTCTTAGAATTGCCCAATTACATGTCTATTCCATTTTTCTCCAAAAAAAAAAAATAATAATAAAAGATTTATGTGTGTGAGAGTAAACACCATTTCAAATAATATATGTATGGTCAAATTACAAGTTTAGTCTCTGGACTTTTAGACTTAATTTTAATTGGTTTCTCAACTTTTAAAAGTACCTAATTGAACCTTAGTTTTAAGTTTGTGTTTATTTTATCTCTGAATTTCTGAATTCATGTTTAATCTGTATTTGAACTTTAAACATATCTAATAAGTCCACACTTTTGATTTTATATGTAATAGGTTTATTACATATCCAAATCTTTAAGCTATAGTTAGTCTATCATATACAAATTTTATTTTATTTTTGTTGTCTAATATAATTGTGAACTATTACTTTTTATTATGGATAATTTTGGATCGAGAGGCAAAATTGTCTCGAGAAGCTTGGCACACAATAGATCGGTTCAAGAAGGATATCTAAAGCTTAAAACAACATTTAAGGAAAGAGGAAGGAATAGGTCAAAGCCCATTTCGAGCTCCTTAGCCTCGACCTAGTAAATTAGCCAGGGAACTATCAATTTGGAATGGGTTAGAGCCTATTTTGTACTCCTCAGCCTCAATAGGCTAAAGCCAAGCATGGTGAATAACCTAGGGAACTATCCTGTTTGCACCACCTAGACTAATGGAATAGAAAATAATGGGTCAGACGCCATTTCAAGCTCCTGGGCCTCAATCTCGATCGAGCCTAGGAAATCAACCTGAAAATTATCCCACTCGCTCTATTCGGTCAAAAAAACCCTAAAAAGCCTCTAATATAGGTTCCAATCATGTAGGAACTTATAAATTGACTATGTAGGCTCCTTAAAAGGTAAGTAAAATCTAGGTGTTTTAGTTTAATATCTCATTTTTTGATTTACTACCGACTTAAGTATCAAAGGGGATGTGGCATTTGCCACACCGGTATGTAATCTCACTCTTTTTTGTAGGATTCTCATTCCCTTTGTACGAACAAGTTTATTGTTGCTGTCCAGTTCAATTTTTGGTGTCAACACTTTTGTTTCTAGTGGACCCACAAATTTTAAAAAATGAACATATCATAAACCTATTAGATATAAAAATTGATAATATAGAGACACATTGAACACAAAATTAAAAGTTTAAAAACCCAATTAGACATCTTTTGAAAATTAGAAAATCTATCTTATATATACTTTATTGATCAAATAGTCACAAAATAGATCACCACTTGATCAAATATTTCCTATCTAACTTTATGGTGTTAGCTAAATTACAATTTATTCGCAAGTAAACAAATACAAGAACATACAATCGTACTAAAAAAGATAAAAATATGGTCTATTTTGTTTTTAAACATCATATACAAGTTTTTTGGTAATGTTTATCAGATTTTCTCAAAACACTCCATTTGATTCTAAGCAAAAATTTTACTTACATCCCATTCGTAGTTATTTGATTTTTATTTTTCAGCGTTCAATCTCTAAATTTTTTTGTTTTATTATATATTCTCTACCAATGTTTTTTAAAAATCAAGTAGAGTTTTGAAAACTAAAAATATTAATTTTTTAAATTTAGCTCAAAATTAAACTATTCTACTTAAGATAAAAATTGAAATGTATGGAGAGAAAATAATTTTAATTTAAAAAAAACGAAAACCCAAATGATTTCTAAATATAGTCTTGGTTTTTATATTTTAACTTGATTTTTTAAACGTTTTTTTAAAAAGAGTTAATAGAGCAAGAAAACTATAAGTAAAAGTAAAAGTAAAATAATGTTTAGTTTATAAATGTAATTTTAAAAAAACAGATATCTAATAAAACAAAATAGTTATTGAAGGATGTCCAAACTTCAATCTTAAGTATCAAAGTGGGACAGAGAAACAAAAACTTCAAAATTTGGGGATCTAAAGTCTAAAATAGTAATTTAAAATTTGTTAGAAAAGAAAAATTAAAATTTAACCTAATAATTAAAGTGTCAATTTTGTAATAATCTTCGAATCGAAGTCGATTTACATTTCCAGAGCCCGCTCTTTGAGCACGTCGATATAAATTCATGTGTAGGGTTCCCCAACGTTCACTATCGTCTCTCTCTCTCTCTCTTCAACTGTGAAACTCAAAACTAAAAGCTTCGTACCAAATTCTCCCTCTCTTCTTCTCCGGCGAACCAAATCCCTTAATCCTAATCGGAACATCGTAGATTTTCTCTACTAATCGGGGTTTGAGTTCGTCTCTCTGGTATTCAAACCATGTCGCTGAGACCCAACGAGAGGGCTGAGGTTCGGCGGAACCGGTACAAGGTTGCGGTGGATGCTGATGAAGGTCGGAGAAGAAGGGAGGACAATATGGTCGAGATTCGGAAGAATCGTAGAGAGGAGAGCCTGCAGAAGAAGAGGCGTGAGGGTCTTCAAGCCCAGCAACTGCAAACTTCCACTCACTCATCGGCAGTGGAAAAGAAGGTCAATCTCTAATTAGTTTAGTTTGTAATTGTGTTTTTCATGTCTGGATTCTCTGTTTACTTTTTTCCCCTGTGTTTTGGAGGTTGTGGTTTTGCTGTTTGAAGTTTGATTTTGATGGTGGTTTAGGGTTTTTCATTTGTGAGCTCGGGGGCGATCGTGTTTTGTTGAGTTAGTTTTCTGATAATTGAATTTTTGCTGCAAGGGAGTTTGATTCCGCTGAATTCATTTTGTGGAAATTGTGTAAGATCAGGCTGGTAGAGTTTTCATTTCGACTGCTGGGGAAGTGGGATTATGTTGTGTTCTATTGTAGCTGGTTTCCAGTTACATGTTGGGGTAATTGCTAGTTGAATTTCGACACTTAGTTATAGGCCTTCTAGTTAATTGAATTATCCAGAAAATTTGAGTTGGACGACTTGTCTCTTCAGTATTTCATCCGATCTTTATTCACTGGTATTGGCTTTGCAATCTGCAAGTCGAGTTTCTTTCTTACCCTTGTTGGAAAATTTGAAACCAATTTTGCTCCTGTTGTGGATGTAGTTGAACTGAACTATTCCTACTCGAACCATGTGATAGTTTTTGTTTGTGTTATTCAAATGTTAGCCTCGGTCAAGAATAGCGTTTTCTGTCCCGTAAAGATTTCCTTTTTTTTCTCCTTTACATCTGTAGCTGATTATGCAGAATCAGTTTGAACTTGAACTTTGAGTGAGTACTTTTGTTACTGGAAAATCATGTTTATTCATGTGAAAATGTTTTAAATGCAGTTGGAACATCTTCCGTCCATGGTTGCGGGTGTTTGGTCTGATGATGGCAATCTGCAACTTGAATCGACTACTCAGTTTAGGAAACTGCTTTCAATTGGTGAGTAATGTTTTGACATTGCACATTGTTGGGTTTGTTTTTTGATTGTTAGTAACCTTAATACACTTCTTCTTCAGAGCGTAGTCCCCCAATTGAAGAAGTTATACAGGCAGGAGTTGTTCCTCGTTTTGTTGAATTTCTAATGAGAGAGGATTTTCCACAACTTCAGGTTTGATACAGATTAGATTATGTACGATAACAGGTTTTGAAAGACGTGACAAAGTGATAAATGCTTGTTACATCAATATGTTATGTAGTTTGAAGCTGCTTGGGCTCTTACGAATATTGCTTCGGGAACATCAGAAAACACTAAGGTGGTTATCGATCACGGTGCTGTGCCAATATTTGTGAAACTTCTTGGTTCTCCAAGTGACGATGTCCGGGAGCAGGTAACCTTTTTGAGTTTATTTACATGGCCATGCCCATGGGACCTTTTCCCCACTCCTGAAATTATTATATACTTCCTAATCCTTTATTTTAGATCAAAATGTTTCCTCCTTTTCCATTAAAATGAGTTGCATCAGTTTTATTTAATTCTTGTGAAATGGAGAAGAAGTTCAGACTTCCTGTCCTAGAGATGTTATTAGTTGATTTTGGATAAGCAAGCATTTGTTATGTGGAATGCTCAATTATTTTCTCCTTCCATCTGCAGGCTGTTTGGGCATTAGGAAATGTTGCTGGAGATTCTTCAAGATGTCGTGATCTGGTTCTAGGTCATGGAGCATTGCTTCCTTTATTAGCACAGTTGAATGAGCAAGCTAAGCTTTCTATGCTGAGAAATGCTACCTGGACGCTATCAAATTTTTGCAGGGGCAAGCCACAGCCTGCTTTTGATCTGGTGGGTAATCAAGTATTTTGAGATTTGAAAGCTATATATGATCATAATTGCGTTTCGGATAAATCTAGTACTCCAACCCCCATTTTGTCCTTTTACTTATTTATGTATGTAGAAAGGTTTTCAAAGACTCGGTGGATATCCACTGACGGTTTGCTAGAAAGTATGAATGTATTAATTTTGTCTTGTCCATAGTAATAGTTGCATGCCATTTTTCTGGCAGGTCAAACCAGCACTTCCAGCTCTTGCACGTCTTATACATTCAAATGATGAAGAAGTTTTGACTGATGCTTGCTGGGCACTTTCATACCTTTCTGATGGTACGAACGACAAAATCCAAGCTGTTATTGAGGCAGGTGTTTGCCCTCGTCTCGTCGAGCTCTTAATGTAAGTGTACAATCATTAAGGGATGTTATATTTTTCATCTTTTAGAGATCTAGATTAGATGATCCATTATCTTCCAGGCATCCTGCTCCTTCAGTGCTCATTCCTGCCCTTCGAACTGTTGGAAACATCGTTACTGGTGATGATTTGCAAACTCAGGTAAGTGCTGTTTTGTTAATTTGGTCACATTAATTTGTAGATGCTTTATGGACATTTGACCTTAGTTCGCAATTTTGGTAGTAAGTTATAATTTCTTTCTATTTCCATCGAGATCATTTCCATCATTACTTTTTGCACATATATTATCCTGTGGAGAAATCAAATGAGGTTCCTTTTGTATGTTACCTCTTTGAACTTTGTTTTGGAAGTAACTTACGCACATTCTTTTGTGTAATCTGTGTGGAAGTTGATTTTGGATGCTCTGGGTTTTCCCAAAATTTAGCATAAAATATGGTTTTTATTATCCAGTTTGGGGGAGGGGCGGACTCTTTGGATGAATTCGGATTGCTTTCCACTGCCTTCACACTTGTCTCATAGCCTTGTGAATCCTCTCTTGTTGCAATTTCTCTCTTCATTCCCTCCCTAACATTCTTTACTTCTAACAATTTTCCTCCTAGATTCAAATCCATTTCTGAGATCAAACTGCTCTGTATCAATATGATAGTAAATTGAAATATTATGTAGTATCAAGAACTTCTAGTTTTAGAACATGAAAATACGATAAAATAATCCAACTAGCACGAGAAACTCCAGCTTACTTGAGGAGAATCAAACACGAACTATTGAAGTTAACCACTTACTAATGTACTCCTTAGCTTATGACTATGCCTTCAGTATCTTAAGAATATTAACATTTACCTTAAGATGTCTCAGAAGTTATCTTTGGAAGACTGCTTTATAGTTGTTCGTCCCTTCAGTGGTGGTAGAATAACAATTGCTGTAGTTGCACGTTTTGACATAGATATAGTTCACACTATGATGACATTTCAGGAATTATTTCTCATCGAAACAGTGATTTAACTAAGGGCTGCTTTCCATTGGGCTCATCTGAAAGTTTGTACTCTCATGCTTCGCTTTATCTTTCAATCGCTTTGTTTGGCTGTATGGACTATTTATAGTAATAAAAAGTGAAGCTAAAATTACAACTTGAAATAGTTGAATTTCATTATAGAGGTTTAGCTTTTGAGTTTGGTAGTCTGTAGAAACTAAAAGAGAAATTCCAATAGATTCCCTACAACTCTGATTAGTGATTAGTGTATGCTTGGACTCTAAAGCCTGCTTTTTGTAGACCAACTTGTCAATCTCTTTGAATCTCATTCATAAAGGTATTTTTCCTCCATAGGTTATTATCCAACATAATGCCCTACCCGGCCTGCTAAATTTATTGACTAATAATCATAAGAAGAGCATCAAGAAGGAGGCTTGCTGGACTATATCTAATATAACAGCCGGGAACAAGGCACAGATTCAGGTAAAACCACATATTCATCTTAACATGCCCAGTAATCTTTGATAGGGCAATGGATTGGTTTCAGTAATATGATCTTTCATTCTACTCCTCCAGGCCGTTATAGATGCAAATATAGTTGCTCCCCTTGTTCATCTGCTCCAAAATGCCGAATTTGATATTAAGAAAGAGGCTGCGTGGGCAATCTCAAATGCCACATCTGGAGGCTCTCATGATCAGATCAAGTATGGCGTTTATTACCCCCTAGGTTCCATATGTTAAAAAATGTATGTTTGAGGTTGCTAATGTCAGAGTGTTCTTCCTGGTGACAGGTACCTAGTAAATCAAGGGTGTATCAAACCTCTGTGCGATCTTCTTATATGCCCCGATCCAAGGATTGTCACGGTTTGTTTGGAAGGACTTGAAAATATCTTGAAGGTAGGAGAAGCTGAAAAGAACACAAGCGATACCGGAGGTGTTAATCTTTATGCTCAATTGATTGATGATGCTGAGGGGCTAGAGAAAATTGAGAATTTACAGAGTCATGACAACACTGAAATTTATGAGAAGGCAGTGAAGATCCTCGAAACCTACTGGTTGGAAGAGGAAGATGAGACTATGCCACCAGGTACTGCTTCCCAAGCTGGATTCAATTTTGGTGGGGATCGGCCTGTTGTACCATCCGGGGGATTCAACTTTGGCTAAGAAGGTATGCTCTATTTCCTTCTGTTCTATACTTGCAAGACTGGAGTCGATTGGTTTTATTTCACCATGCTCTTACTAATTGCAGGCTTTCCCTCGGGGATATTTTGAGAACATCTCCAGTCACATTGGGTCAGGTCAGGCGTGTTATGTCGTTGTTTGGCTAATGCTTATCCCAGTCTCAGTTGTTATTTTAGAGTGTCGGTGGACTGGGTCGGATGCTTTTTACATGAGTTGGGGATTGACTGGTGATGAGACAGTGGAATATATATACTATATCAATTATATAGTTTCCACAGATCTGAGAAATCGGAGCGATTTCGTTTGGCAAACTGTGATTTTTTATTGTTTTTTCTTAGTTGGTCTACTTGTCATAAACATGGAGTCTAAGCATTGTTTTCCCCCCCTTTTACACTATTAAAAGCTCTTATAATTTTTTGTTCATAGTTTTTCCAGAGAGTAACTTTTAGATTTATAGCAGATACCATTTTGGCTAGCCGGCGTCTATTTGTTATTTTAAACAAATGCAAGGAAGTTTTGGTACTATTTTCATTGATTCCTCTTTCGGCTACATGTCTCTTGAAAACCTTGATATTTCAAGCTTTTAGCCAAATTCTGCAGCTCGGACAATTTGATACATTTCACTCAACTGGGAGAAGGGAATAGGTATTTTAACATTTGATCCATAGGATACATAACTGATATAAAATGTCTCCACTATTCCTTGGAAAAAGAGGTTTAGAAGTTTTTCCTCTTCCATCTCTCCTACTATATGAGGAACAATCGTTCTTTCTCTGGATCTTTAAGAGCGTTTGAGGCTAGTAGTTGAGTTATGAAGTCGTTGATAGTGCAGAAAATTTATATCTTTTTAACTGTTTAATGGAGTTTTTAACTTTACTTCTTCCGGTTCCTACTCGCAAATGGAATATCTAGTTGTTTCATTTTATTTGAAATTGATGAAGAAGAAGATGGTGGGTGGTGTGGCCATCATAGGAGGGTTGGAGTAGTTTTACATGTTCCTTTAAAAAAAAAAAAAAGATTCTTATTTTTGATCATCTAAGGAACTTTAGACCAAAATTTTGTATTTTCTGAACATGGAAGATTTGATCGTCTTACCAAACTTCAAACTTAGTAGACCATTTTTACCACGAATTCTTCGACCAAAAATTCGTGGAGCTTACCATCATGTGACTAAGTTTTGAGAAGGGGCTGAAGAATCTAAAAGGCCAAAGAAATTTCAATTAAAGTCAAACAAACATATTTGGTACACAAATTTGATAAGTATCGCTTTATGTCAATTTTATTGCACTGAAATACAAAAGTACAAAGTACAAACATCAGTCATCCATGAAAGTGAATAGAATGATCTTCCAAGTAAGATGGACAGTCCGCCAAGAATCTTCTTCTATAAAAACTCGTGAAAATCAAAAGAATTATCAATGGGAAGTTTCCAATGCTCAATCAATCTCTATACAAAATATACCGTCCACCACCATAACTCTATAATTCAAGAAGCTAAATCCCTCCCCCTTCCCTGGCCGGGAAACGCCAACAGGAATGAGTCCTATGTGCTTAAGAATTTCTGATTGGCCTGGAAACGCCATGAACTTTTGTGTAAAGGTCTCCGGGGAACAATGTAGGTAACTATGCATTATCTGGAATTATATGCTTGAGGATCAAAATAGTATGGTTTTAAGGATCAAAAGAACCAACATGACGAAGCACATGATAATGAGCACAGACGCGCACATCACCATCCCTCCTTGTTTTTGTGTTCTGTCTGCCTGTAGCACACGACGACAACATAGATACAAACATGAAACAATGAGCATGAAAGGGGATCAGAGAGATTCTGATTCTCCTACTTTAAGGGGAATGTTTTGAGAATTATATAAAATTGAAAGAAATTGACCTTCTGCAGTTGCTTAAGGCCCTCATCAACAGTCGTCGCAACATTTTGAATATTGTAATCTATTCTATCAATAATAGTACCCTGTTGGGAAAAAAACATATGTATGTATTGTTAGTATGTAACAAATGAACTTTCAAGATGTAGGATGGGCAACTTCTCTAACCTGGTCTATGACAAGTACAGATAGATCCTTCATGATCTGAGCAAGCTCATTCACGGATTCTACAACCTGGATTCAAGCGAATTGGTTGAATAAAGAATTAAAGATGTATACAGGAACGGAGATAGTTGTAGGGAGAAGGTTTTCTTTCTACTCACTTGTTGGATCTCTCTCTCTCTTTCGGCAGTGAATGCTTCACTTTTTCGCAGCTTAGCCATCTGATGCTCATTAAATACCTATACATCATTTACACAATAAAAGATAGTAAGGATTAAAGGACTCAATTCCTGTACATTCTCTTTATGCAATCACAGTGATAGTGATTGTCAATTCAAACATGAGAGAATAAAAAGATGGAGGAGATGAAGGATACCATATGTTCTAAATCATCGTCCTCCATTCTCGATCTATTTCCATTTAGATTCATCTCTATATCAATCCCATCTTGACCTTCCTAATTCACAAAAAGAAGGAAACTGGGATTCATATATTTGGAAGTTGAGTGTCCAATGTGGAAAGGAAGTAACTAGGTTACACAAATCATTCGAGGCAAAGTAATTATGCTGCCGGCAACGTGGAATTGAAATTCTAAATGAAATATTCTTTCTAGACCTCTTTTTGCTGCCGTAGGCGCTTTAAATAAGTTGACTGTTTCTTGCGAAGCTCCATGGAAAGGTTCTGAAGATCAGTGGCAAGAGATCGCTGCATCATAGAAATATATAACGACATGAAGTTTAGGACGACCCCAATATTTAAGAGAGATTTCCATCTATATGTAGACTTGAAAAGAACATCCATCTATTTGTTCACTTGCAATCGAAAGAAAGAAATCTAATTCACTTCCGCATTAAATCAACAACTCTATAATGGAAGTTAGAAAATGAAGGAAATAAGAGAGTAAAAATAGCATTTTTATGGAAAAGCCAGACGTCAAAACATATGAATTTCTTAATGAAACAAAATATTTGACCTTTCCAGCCTGCCCATTATCCCAAGACTTGCAATAGACTGTTACACTACCAAGGCTGTTAAAAAGAAGATCTACGATTCCAGCCATGAAAATGAATAGGACCTAAAAAGCCCTTCAGGTTTTTTTTATCGAATTGGCTAATAAAGAAAATGCAAAGTGAGAAAAAAAACGGGGTTGTCCATGCCTCGTAGTTACTCATCAAGTGGAATGGAAGGCTTAAAAGGCATTGGTATGGGGTGTGACTAAGGCTCATAAAAATATAAGGGTCCCTGGGGAAAAAACATCAACGCAAATGAGGCAGAACAAGAAATACAGAGAGAGCAGCTCTGTATAAGAGAAGTAACTTAATCAACCAATGAATGTTCCATACAACAATTTGCAACTTCAAGCTATACCTGAACATTTTTTCTGATATTGGAATCTTCCGAAGGTCCAGCTACAGAGAGCCTCTTGAGTCCTTTCTCTGATTTCTTGATTAAATTAGTTATATCCTGCGTGAGAGATTCAATTAATCGTTGATCCTCTTTACCATCTCCAAATGAAGGCATTAAAGCCTTTGCATGAGCTTTAGCTAACTCCATCATCTTCACTTGTGCACGCTGCACATTTGCAGCTATTTCTTCAGATACATCCACCCAAGCCGGAGGTAGACCCACCGTAAGAGCACCCTTACTGAATAGAGAAACAAAGAAATAACTCATAAGCCATGTATATTATGATACGATTATGGACAGAACTAGGGAAAAAGGAAAAAAAAAACATGTTGAAGTACAAGTTTGGTTTCCAAACATTGATGATTGTAATTCAATTCTGTCTCTGTAGGCACTGCAAACTAAAATAGTATTTTGACATGTTTATTTGATAAATATTCTGACCGATTAGTCACGAGGTCAAAAAGATGAAAGAAAGATGCAGCCAGTTGGAACAAATAAAATGGAATGCAACATACCAGCAACATATCAATTTCATCTTATAGATTGTACTATCTTTTTTTCGTCCAACTCTCCCTTTTTTCTTTTATTTGCCTATCAACTCATCCCAAATCAACCAACAATTGTTCTTTGACATGATTTGATGAACAAATCAATGAGAACTACATAGAATAACATTTAAATGGGTCAAGATGTAATTGAAACTTTCAAAATTTCAAGTCTAAACAGACAAAAGCAGAGACTAAATTTGTAAACTAACCAAGGAAGAACAAGAAGAAACCAGACATTCTTCAAATTGTTATGAATTCCTTTAATACTTAAACAGGTTTTCATAGTTCCCTTGGTTTTTCCGCATTATTGGCCTCCTCTGCCTCTGCAATGGCGATCTCACACTTTCTTATATTAAATACTTTTAACTACTACATTTTTCCATCTCTACTCCAAACACTAATCACCTTAGAAATTCTCGTCTCCTTCAACCATGAAGCGGTAACTGTCACTAAATCTCAATTTCGACAAGATCTTACCAAGCGGTCTCTTCAACAAAACCACGACAAACCGCTTATCACTATCCAACAATAAATTCTCAACATTAAGCCGAAAAAGAGATTTGGATCAAATTCACATAAACTACATATACCGGCATACAGTCACACACACGTATATAGACAGAGATAGACCTTGAATTACCCGGATCCTCGGTACTTAAGAGAGCGTACGACCGATTCGGATGCAGCAACGACGAACTAACCAATTCGATCACCGGGCCACCAGCGGCAGAGCTAGTCGTTGGCGATGCAGAAACAGGCGAAGAGCTGGTAGGAACCCTCACACTCCTCAACGCGTCCCTGTATTTCCTAAAAATCAAAGTCCGGTTCCTCGACGCCATGGAGAGAGGGAGGAAGAGCTCGAATTCTCGTTGGAAAGAATTCCAAAACTCTTCAAACTCGGGGAGGAGTGGAAAGATCTATTAGAAATTGTTCAAGTACAAAATCTCATTGCCGGAAAAAGAAACTCGAACAAAGGGGAATTTCCGGTCAGATGATCGGAGATCAAGGCGAATGGAAGGGAATGCGGCGGCCGGAGGGAAGCCACGTGCCCGGCGATGAGAGAGTTGTCGACAAAGTTACGTTATGGAAATGGAGAAAATCGGAAACCGATGGCTCCCGCGAAGACTATAGAACTCCGTCGGCGTAAGCTTTGTTGACGTGTTTTGGGCCTTAGTGAAATGGCCCTAATTTGGATATTTGGGTTTGGGCTTCGGAATTAAATTTAAAAAATAAAGGAGTTTCTAATTCTAGATCCATATTGCACTTTTGTCTTTAACATTTAATTTATTTTAAAATAGACTAATAGAATATAAAATTTCACTAAAGTTAGTGTATATTTACTATTTAGGCCTAATTCGTTTCTTTTATAAAACAAAAAAAAAAAATTCTCTCTTCATGCACAATCCTAGAGCTTCATGTCCATTGATGTTGCCCTTTTTTTTTTAAAAAAAAAAGTCGGAATTTCCTTCCTCCTCCCTCTCCTTTTCTCCTTCCCAACATCGTGGTTGCAGACGAACGACTTGGGACAACCTCGTGCAAGGCAAAACTTCTGACGTCGGGCACGAGCAGATCCGACGTAGGCTTGAGTAGACGACGACGTGGTGTGGGACGAAGCTTTTGGCATCGGGCGCGAGCAAATTTGGCACAGACTTGTGCAGATCCAGTCGACAATAGCGCCGGCTCGAGCAAACAAACGCCGTGAGACGACGTGGCGAAGCTTCCAACATCGGGCATGAGCAGATCTACGCGGACTCAGACATATCCGATCAACGGAGCTAAGCTAGAAGATCCAGTCAATGGCGGGGGTTTTGGACGAGATGAAGATGAGGAGAGTTTTTGGACACCCTAAACAATTATATATAATCGTTTATTTTATATAAACCATGATGGTTTTTGTATTTAGATTTCTTGTTTTGTGACATATATGTGTATGTTATATGTCGAGCATCAAGTCCATCTATGATTTATATACTATGGAAGATATTTTTGTTAATTTTCGACTACTTTGAATTCATGATATATGATATATACATACTTGTATATATGATCTAAAATTTATGTTCTAATGTATATTTAAAAATAATCATGAATATTTGAGTAGACATCAAATATATTTACCATAATATTTAATATATTTTTTAGAATTGTTCCAAATAAACAATGGAATATATTATATGCACAAGCGAACAAACAATATAATATTTCACATAATATAAAAAAATCAACATGAAAAACAAAATGATGGTTTATGTCAAAAGTTGAATAAATCTCTAATTTATATACTGTGGTATATTTGCTATATTTGTTATAATATTTTCAAATACCTGACAAAATATTATGAGGTGTATTTTAAATAACCATGAATTCGAAAAAAAAAAACAATATGTGAAACCAACGAAAATTAAAAAAAAAAAAACTAATTAAATGCATTTTTTCTCTCCAATTAAATTAAATAAAGGGAAAAATCTCAACAAATAAATGTATTTCCTCCCTTCATTTGAAAATATTAAAAAATCATATTAAATGTATTTTCTCTATTTATAATAAATGCAGTTTATTTTTCCATCACTAGAAAAGTTTCGTAAATAGAAAAATATATATATAAATCGGAAATAAAAATAATAAAAAGGTAAATTTATCTAAAAATAATACTAAAAACCTTTCGTGAAAAAATACATATTTGAAATATATGCCTAAAGATGACGTTTTAAATAAAAATCTCGGAAAAATGACAAAACATGTGTGTGGTCTTGAACTAACAAGTAGCTAAACTTCGTTGGGTAAGATTTAGTCTTAAATGTGTAATAATTTAGTTGTCATATTTTGAAGTTTGTAATAATTGTGTCCTTATTATAAAAAGTTTATTTAAATTTAAGTGTCAACTTTAATCTTTATAGCTTATAGAAAAAATTGATTTTTCATCCAAATACATAATTTTTTTTACTAAATTCCAATAATATTTTTCATAAGGACTAAGTCATTACAAATTGTAAAGTATAGAAATTAAATCATTACTTATTAAAGTTCAAAGACTAAAATATTATAAATTTGAAATCACACTGACTAAATTGTTACATATTTGAAGTATATAGATCAAATTGTTACCAATTAAAGTTTGTGGACTAAATTGTTACTTTGATAAAAGTTTAGAGACCAAACGTGATTTTTAACTATGTTATTTTATATGATTTTATATCTATATATATATTTGTGATTGTTTCGATCAAATTTTGTACATTCAACTGATCTACTGAGACTCCTCGACCGACCCTACAATATTAAGGTATCAAATAAAATTGTAAGATATTAATTATAGGTAGATGGACACTAAATGGATTTAATTTATTCAACATTTGAAGTCTTTTATTAACCTTGGGGCACTTGCTGACCACTAGGTCGATCAACAACCATTGTTCTTTTATACAAGTTTTCAACTGTCTTCCTTAAATTTATTTATTAGTCTCGTTGGATTCAATTTAGTCTTACCTAAAATTTCTAATTTGGCATCTCTTTATTGGTGCTAAAATTAGTCGATGATTACATCGTCAAAACTCAACAATAATTGACATGTATTACTTCTCTTGAGATCAAGCGTTCAAATCTTTGCACGTCTAATTGTTGTATTAAAAAAATTCAAAATGTGACAATTTTACCATTGAGATTTAATTTATATTTCAATCTGATCTTCAAATTTTAAGATTTAAATGAGTAGTTGAGATGTACTATTTCTCCTCAGATCACATGTTCAAATCTTCATACTTCTACTTGTGGGATTAAAAAAAAATCGAGTTTTTGTTTCAATTTGATTTCTAGATCTTAAGATTTGCACAAAACCAAATTGAAAACTAAACTCAAATCTCAAACATAAAATTGTAACATTTTGAGACTTAAAGAATTAAATCAAAATCAAATTTAAATATAAACTAACTCAAAATTTAGGGGCTAAAAATATTTTTTCTTAAAAAAAATCATTAAAGAAAGTTGGTTCCAAATAGAAGTTGAATTTTATGATACTCTACTTAAAAAAAAAGTTATAAAGTGAAAATGTAAGGCTACGCTTTGTATAGACTATTTGTGTTTATTTGACACTAAACCTTAAAAACTATTTGAACTTTCAATTATATGTTTGTTAGATCCTTCAATTTTCAAATTCGACATTGTAATATTTACCAACTTGTTAAATTGTAGACTATGAATATTTTTCTAAAAAAAATTATTGTTATAATTGTCTTGAGTTTAAAAATAATTTGAACCTTGATCTATTAACAAATAATCAATAACTCGAATTACCTGTACTATCCAATCTAAATTGCAAGGGTTGAGTTTAGTTAGTTTTTAGGGTTTGGTTGAGTTAGTTTGATTTTTTTTTTTTTTCCAGGTTGGATTGGATTTGGGTACATGAATTTGAGTTGACCAAATCTAACCCGAATTTATAATATTATTAAACAAAATATATATTATAACTTATAAATATTATAACTCATATATTTTCATGATGTTTGTATAAAGTTTCTGATAGATATCTTGAATTTTGATATTTAACATTTTAGTTTTATAAAATTTTAATTATTAATTTGTAGATTTAAGTAGGGGTGTTCAAAAAAATCGAAGACCTGAAAAAATTGAGCAACCCAACCCAACCCAGTTGGTTTGGGTTGGTTTAAAAAAAATGGTTTGGTTTTGGTTTTTTTTAATAAACCCGAGTAGGTCAGTTCGGTTCGTGGGTTTGTATAAAAAAATCGGTTCGAACCGATCCGACCCAAGATTCAGAAGGCCCAACCCTTCAGTTCAGTGATCAGTCTTTTAGCCCAAGAACCAGAAGGCCTAAACCAAATGGCAAATAGCCTTTCAGCGATCACGATCAACATCAGCGCTTCCACTTCCAGCCTTTTAGCGATTAACATCAATGCGCCATTCCCTTTTCGACACGTGGCCCTTAGAGATTGGAGGTCGTTTTGGTTTCCTTCTTCTCCACGTTTCAAATTTCACTTCTCAGAATATCAAATCTTGGTATCGGTAGACGGTAGGTCAGTCTTCTGTCACTCCTCACTTGGCAGCGTCGTTTCTTCCTTCCTTTCAGTTTCTGTCTTCTGATCGTCACTCGTCACGTTTTCGATTGGGTTTTCGCTCTGGTTTCATATCTCCCTACCCATTGGGTTTCTGCCTTTCCGGTTTCATATCTCCCTAGCCTCTCTCCGTCCGAGTCCGACTCTCGAATCCCATTAGGTGTCATCTTCACGTTGAAATCTCACACCTTCACAGCCTCATTGGTTACTGGTTAGCCATTAAACTTTATATATATATATATATATTCCTCATGGTTCACCTATGCTCACAATTTTTTTTCTTTATTTTTTAATATTATAGATGGAAAATAGTGAGTTGATCGACAATGAATCACCACCTATAAATATTCTCAATGCATGTTCTAAACCATCAGAAATGACAGTCATTGGCAAGAGAAAACCAACTAGGCCATCATTTTCAGTGTGGGATCACTTTACACAAATGGAAAGATCTAACATCGAAGGTATAAGATGCAAATGTAACTATTGTGATAAAGATTATGCTTGTGACACTTCTTCATGTGGAACTAGTACCTTATGGAAGCATATGCAAAAACAATGCAAAAATTATCCATTTACAGAACAACCTAAAGGGAAAACCATACAAAAATTTCAACCGGATGAAACTGATGCTAAAGGTGCTATCAATATGAATTTTTTGTCTACTGCCTTTAGTCAACAAAAAGTTAGAAATGTATGTGCTAAGATGCTAGTATTGTCTGAGGTACCATTTAGATTTGTAGAGACAGAGGGATTTAAAGAATTTTGTAATATTGCATGTCCTAAGTTTGACATTCCTTCAAGAATCACAATTGTTAGGGATATTTATCAGTTGTATATGGATGGAAAAAAAATTACTGAAATCAACTTTAATCAAAAGTGGTCAAAGAGTGAGCCTAACAACAGTTACTTGGACTTCCTTACAGAATATCAATTATATGGTTCTTACAACACATTTTGTTGATTTTGAATGGAATTTATAGAAAAGAATATTGAATTTTTGTTAAGTGCCTAATCATAAGGGAGAGACCATTAGTAAAGTAATTGAATGTTGTTTATTGGATTGGGATATTGATAAAGTTTTTTCAATTACTGTTGATAATGCAACTTCAAATGATTCAGCAATCTCATATATGAAGAGAAAACTAAAGATTTAGAAGTCTCTTCTTTTGGATGGTGAATTATTGCATATGAGATGTTGTGCTCATATTATGAACTTGATTGTCAATGATGGATTGAAAGAATTGCATAATTCGATAGCTAGTGTACGAAATGTTGTAAGATATGTTAGATCTTCTCCTAAGCGATTGAAATTTCTTTTAGATTGTGTTAGACATGAAAAGATTGAATCTAAAACCCTTGTTTGTCTGGATGTGTCTACAAGATGGAATTCAACATATTTGATGCCTGATCATGCTTTAAAATTTGAAAAGTCTTTTCAATGCTTAGAAGAAAAGGATGAAGATTTTGTACATCACTTTACTGAAGATGAAAATGGAAAGTGTTGAATATGGGAAATCACCTCTTACCTTATATATATGATTTTATTAACTGTAATTTGGGTTTATTTTTATTCTTTCCATATATACATTTTTTGACTGTTATAAGTTTTTCCTTAATTAGCTATCATAGGTGTATATATAAGGGATGCTTCCTCTTGTAAAATTATCACAAGAAATATAGAAAAAGTTATGTATTACAACATGGTATCAAAGCCAACTCTATGAATCTTTTCTATAGGTTTCACGTCCGAAACCCTAGAAAAGAAAACAGAAAACCTCAAACATACCTAGTAGCTGGAATCAGTGCACCAGAAGAAACCTCCATTGATTCCTTACGTTAAGCTTCACGTCTGAAGAAAAACGCATCAAACTCAACCAACAATTCGAAAATCTGAAGAACAAATTCTTCGACCGACGACCAAGAACACATTCTTCAATCGGAAGTTATCGACCGACGACCAAGAATACGTGGGTGCCGATTCCCAAAATCTCATCTCCGGTCATGAAGATTCGCGGACCGTGGGTGGAAAATGAAATCGCGGCAGCCATAATCATCGACGAAACCTCGAGGGAACAGATTAAGTTGTGCCGAGTCGCGTGAACGAAGTCCGGTCGAAACCGGGTCAGCGTCTTCTGGGTCGGATCGGG
>NC_052354.1:44236607-44329884 GCF_009727055.1 Benincasa hispida | reverse complement strand
TAGTTGGACCTTCTCCAAAAACTATTCGGCCAACCGAAACCTACTAAAAAAACATCAGAAACATGTGTAGCAACAATGGTACAATCAGGTAACTTTCTTTGGGCCCTTAATGCAACCAAAGAAAATTGTAGTACTTGGATTATTGACTCTAGTGCATCAGATCACATGACAAGTGACATCTCACTTTCAACTAACTACACACACTATAACAGTCAAATTACTGTAAAGATTGCTGATGGCACCTATTCTAAAGTAATGGGAACTGGCAATGTATTTGTATCTAAAGATCTTGTATTAGAAAATGTGTTGCATGACCCAAATCTTAAATGCAATCTTCTTTCCATAAGCAAACTAACGTTTATGAAAAACTGCAGTGCAACTTTCTACTCACATAATTTTATATTTCAGGATTTGAATTCGGGGAAGATGATTGGCAATGCTAAAGAAACCTCGGGTCTCTACATACTAAATGCTCTTAAGCCATAAGTCAAGGAGTTAGGTCTTAGCAAATCTCGTTTTATTTCTAAAGACTATTATGATGGTACATCTAGTTCATCTAATTTTGTTGTTTCTAAAGATGATTATGTTAGCACATCTACTTTTGTTGCTTCTAAAGACAATTATGATAGTACAATAATGTTATGGCATAATCGTCCCAATTTTCTATATTTAAAATGAATGTTTCCAGATATTTTCAATAAAAGTTCTCAGTGTTTCAATGTGAGTCTTGTGAAATGGCAAAGTTGGCTCGATCCTCATATCCGATAAGCACATATAAACCCTCTTATCCATTTTCTATGATGCATAGTGATGTTTGGAGACCTAGTAGAGTTTAAAATGTAACAGGAGCTAAATGGTTTGTTTCATTCATTGACGATCACACTAGACTTACTTGGGTGTTTTTAATGAAAGAAAAATCTGAAGTTACTTCCATATTCTAGAATCTGTTTGCCATGATTCTCAATCTCTTTAACACCAAAATCCAAATTCTTCACACTGACAATGCTAAGGATTATTTTAACACTTCCTTGAAAAATTTTCTAAACGAAAAAGTATTGCCACCTGAGTACATGTCCTAACACTCCTCAGCAAAATGGAATTGCGGAGAGAAAAAACAGACTCCTCCTAGAAGTTCTAGAGCTTTAATTGTGTCTATGCTAAACATCCCTACCTTTTTTTGGGGAGAAAGCGGTTCTAAAAAATGGTCACCTACCTATTAATAGAATGCCCTCTCGAATATTAGGCTTCACCCTTACAAAAACTTAAGTATTTCCACATGATAGATTCTTTTCTTAAGTCCCTTTAAAAATATTTGGTTGCACAGTCTTTGTCCAAGATCATAAACCCAATAGGAGTAAGTTAGATCATAAGGCAATAAAATGCATCTTTCTCGGTTATGCTCCAAGCCAAAAGGGATACAAATGTTACTCGCCAACTACAAAAAGGTTCTATACATCCATAGATGTAACCTTTTTTGAAACCCAACCTTAATTCAAAAAGAAAGACACCATTGAACCTTCCACCCTCATAGAAAACATAAAACTTATGGAAAGCGAAGAAACCCAAAAACTAAATCTCTTTGAAAAGAGTGCTCCATATGTTCCTTATATACATGAAATAGATATTCCCAATCAAGGCCTACCAGAAAGTAGGAAAGATCTTATAGTCTATACTAGAAGGAAGAACACCCTTAAACATGCATCAGTACTCAATCAAAACCCAACCGAAATACAGGAGAATCAGGTCTCCAACTCCACAGCTGAAACACTTAATGAAGACATTGATCTTCCTATTGCAAAACGGAAAGGGGTAAGAACCTATACGATGCATCCCATCCAAAACTACTTGTCCTACAAAAACCTCTCTCCCAAGTTTAAAGCATTCACAACTACACTATCCCAAGTTTACATTCCGAACAATGTCTATGAAGCCCTCAATGACATTAATTGGAAGCAAGCTATATTAGACGAAATAAAAGCCTTGGAAAAGAACCACACATGGGAAATAATAGACCTACCTCCAGGAAAGAAAACAGTATGATGCAAATGGATCTTCACCATCAAGTACAAGGCTAATGAAGAAATAGATAGGTTCAAAGCTAGACTCGTCGCCAAAAGATTCACCCAATCCTATGACATTGACTATTAAGAAACATTTGCCCCGGTAATAAAATTAAATACTATTCTTGTCCTGTTTTCCCTAGCTGTGAATAATGATTGGATTATTCACCAATTAGACATACAGAATGCCTTCCTTAATGGAGACTTAGAAAAGAAGTGTACATGGATATACCGGCCGGTGTAGAATCTACTCAAACCATAAATAAGGTATGCAAACTCAAAAAATCCCTATATGGCCTAAAACAATCCCCTAGGGCGTGGTTTGATAAATTCTCAAGAGTGGTAAAGGAAAACGAGTACTCACAATGTCAATCTAACCATACTCTATTCGTCAAACATTCTTGCACAAGTAAAATAGCAATTATCATTGTCTATGTAGATGAAATTATCCTTACTGGAGACCATGAAGAAGAAATAAGAAATCTAAAACTTCTCTTAGCAAAGGAATTCGAAGTAAAGGACTTAGGCAACCTTAAATACTTCCTAGGAATGGAAGTGGCCCGCTCAAAAACAGGCTTGAACATTTCTCAAAGAAAATATGTACTTGACCTGTTAAAGAAAACTGGAATGCTTGGATGCAAGCCTGCTAATACTCCAATTGACACAAACAATCACATAATCAAAGAAAACAATCACAAACTGGTTAACAAAGATCAGTATCAAAGGCTAGTTGGAAAATTGATTTACCTAACTCACACAAGACTTGATATCTATTTTGCAGTTAGCTTTGAAAGTCAATTTATGAACAGTCCAACATAAGACAATATGTAAGTTGTATACAGAATACTTAGATACTTGAAAGGAACTCCAGGAGAGGGATTATACTTCAAGAAACCTAAGAGAAGAAACATCAAAATCTTCACAGATGCCGATTGGGCAAGCTAAAAAATAGACAGAAGGTCAACTTCCGGATATTGCACCTTTGTTTGGGAAAATTTAGTCACCTGGCGAAGCAAGAAACAATCTGTAGTATCTAGAAGCAGTGCCGAAGCAGAACTAAGAGCTCTAGTTCAAGGAATATGTGAAGGAATGTGGCTCAAAATCATTCTATCTGAACTTAAAATAAAATCAGAAGAACCAATGGAGGTACATTGTGATAATCAAGCTCCATCATGATCGCATAAAACATGTGGACATTTCTTTATTAAAGAAAAGATTGAAAACAAAAGCATCTCACTCAACTACATACCTACCAAGAGGCAAATTGCTGACGTACTAACAAAGGCCTTTTCCAAGAATATGTTTGAAGACTTAAAAATCAAGCTGGACTTAATCAACATATATTGCCCAGCTTGAGGGGGAGTGTTGAATATGGGAAATCACCTCTTACCTTATACATATGATTTTATTCCCTATAATTTGGGTTTACTTTTATTCTTTCCATATGTACATTTTTTGACTGTTACAAGTTTTTCCTTAATTAGCTATCATAGGTGTATATATAAGGGATGCTCCCTCTTGTAAAATTATCACAAAAAATATAGAAAAAGTTCTGTATTACAATAGAAAGAAAAAGAAAGGGATCACCGACCTTAGCCGATTGGAACCATGTTCGAACATTTGTCAAAATTTTGAAGATGTTTTATGATTTTACATTGAAGGTTAGTGGCTCAACTTATGTCACTTCTAATACATTTTTTCATGAACTTTGTGGGATTTAACGACGTTTAATAGGTTGGAGCCAAAATGTGAATTGTGTGATATATACTATGGCTTCCAGTATGAGTATGAAATTTGATAAGTATTGGGATCTCTCGACAAGATGAACAAAGTGTTGTTTCTAGCTATTGTGCTTGATCCACGATATAAGTTGCATTATGTGTCCTTTTGTTTCATAAGTATCCATGAGGATGGAGTTGCTAGAACAATGACTGATGAGGTGAAAGTTGGTTTGATGCAATTGTATGAGTTTTATAAGACAAGTAATTCATGTGGTCATGCTTTTGAACAACCATGTCACATAGTTGAAATAAGTGAGGATTGTGATGACATGGAAATGGATTTATAGTTGGAATACAAACGAATAAGAAAAGAGAAAAATTTGAATGAAACAATAAATGATGTGGAGAGATATTTGTTAGAACCTAATGAAGATCTGATAGAAAATTTTGATATTTTGAAATTGGTGAAAATTAAATGCTCCTAAATAAAATTTTTTATCACAAGTTGCTCGAGATGTCTTACCCATACCAGTGTCAACCGTTGCTTCTGAATCAATATTTAGTACAGGAGGTAGAATACTTGACTCTTTTAGAAGTTATTTAAGTCCTAAGATGGTGGAGACTTTAATATGTACACAAAATTGGCTACGTGTGAAGTCGACGTTATTAGATCTTACTCCGCAAACTGAATAATTGGAAACTTGTGATCAAGTTTGATCAGGTAGTGTCATCTTTTATATATTTACTTTATAATCTATATTAATATATTGAAATTATGATAGTATTCTTATATAATTCATTGTTTAAATCTTGTTTAGGGTTATTCAAGGAGCAAGTTTTGTCAGGATCATGAATGAGTCGTTGAAATCTATTGGATTTTGAAGACTTTTGTAGACATTATAGTCTTACTTATGGATTTTATAGACATTTGAAAACATTGTTGCCTATATTTTGAATTTTGTAGACATTATGGTCTTTCTGGTGAATTTTGGAGACTTGTTTTGTTATAATAGATTTTGGACATTGTTCTTGTGGATTGTGGAATCTTATGTGTTTTTTATTGGCGATTCTGAGTTTTTTTTTTTAAGGGAACCGATGGAACCGAATCAACCCAACCCATTTTATATTTGTTGGTTTGGTTCGGGTTCATAATTTAACAAAGGTTAGTTTGGGTTAGGAAAATACACAAACCGAACCATAGGGTTTGACCTAAAATATCCCTAAACCCAACCCAAATCAACCCACGAACACCTCTAGATTTAAGTATTTTAAATTAATAAAAATGTAATAAAAAAGAAAATAAACAAAAAAATAAACAATGTGACAATCCAACCTAATTCAACCCGAATTTTAAGGATTGGATTGAAGATCATTAGAATAACCAATCTGACCAATTTGAATTTTTGAATTGATCTAAAATATCCCAATCCAATCCAACCTAGGGGTGTTCAAAAAATCCGATGACCCGAAAAAACCGATCAACCCAACCCAATTGGTGTGGTTTGAATTGAGTTATCAACTTATTTGGGTTGGGTTGAGTTCAAATAAATGAAAATTTTATGGATTGAGTTGGTTTATGTGTTCACCTAATATAACTAAAACCAACCCGAACCAATCCGAATTTATTATTAACTTTAAAATATACATTTTCCGTTACTTATAACACAATTATTTATACATATATTGATTTTAATTTTATTAAATTTCAACATTTTTAATAATTTATTATTCAAAACTCTTAAAAGTAGTTTATTTGCATTTTAGAAAGAAAATTTTCACTATATAGATTGAAATTGAGTTAGTTTTATTTTTTTTTATTTTATTTTTTTTACATATTTACGTTTTGATTCTTTTTAGAACAAAATTTTTAATAAATGACTCGATTAACCCGAACCAACCCAACCAAAATATTTCATGGTTGGGTTAGGTTGAATTATTTTTTAACAATGGTTATTTGAGTTGAAGCAATTTACAATTTCAACAATTGAATTAAATTTAAAAAATCTTTCAACTCAACCCAATCGAACCCATGAACACCTCCAATCCAATCTATCCACAAAGATAATTTTTAAAGTTGAAAATATTTTGAACATAAATTCGAGTTTTAATTTAAGTTAATTAACTTAAATTAAAAATAATTTTAGGGCATCGAATTAAATACAATTGGAGCATTTCCCCCGAGTCCATTTCTTCCAGTTCCGCCCAATTGTAATTCGTAGTTCGTAAGTTGTATGACTCATTTCTCTATCCTCCCCCGTCCGGCGTCAGAATTAGGGTTTCGATCAATCTTTTCCGTCAATTTCCCTGGACCGACACGGATTTTGCTGTTCTATAGCTGGTAGTTATGGCTAATCGAACCGACCCAGCTGCGAAAAGCATAAGGGGAACGAACCCACAGAACCTGGTGGAGAAGATTCTTCGCTCTAAGATCTACCAGAACACTTACTGGAAAGAACAATGTTTTGGGTTGACGGCGGAGACATTGGTTGATAAAGCTATGGAGCTTGACCACCTCGGCGGTACATATGGTGGAAACCGCAAGCCCACGCCGTTCATGTGTCTTGTCATGAAGATGCTCCAGATTCAGCCGGAGAAGGAAATCGTAATCGAGTTCATCAAGAACGAAGATTACAAGTAATTGTTATCGTCATTTCACTTTCCATTAAATAGAACTATGCATTTTGGTTACCTAGAAGCATTTCGGAGTAGGGTTAATTGGAAGAAATATTTCAATTGTTTGTTTTATGGAGATTAAAGAAGCCATGATTTTAGGAACTTACTGCGAAATTTATGAAAACTAAATACTTGTAGGTCAGAAAGTATTTGCAGTCAATCAGTGAGTTCGAAATTAAGATAGTGAATGATTTTAAGAATTTCTTTACGGGCACTGTGTTTGTTAATTGTGATTTGATAAGCATAAGAAATGGACGACCTTACTTGAACATGATCTGTTCTATAGGTTGCATAACCGTGTCCTTGAGTTCTAAGGATAAGCATAAGAAATGGATGAATTAAGCTTTTGGTTTAGCTAACTGAAGTACATTGGAAATGCGTTGTGGTTTTCTATGGTTCTTAAAGTTGTTGCTTACTCGCCTTGGCTTGAGATGATTGCTTTGCTTTTATACTGCATGGTCTTGAAAATGCCCTGTCTGCTTGGATCTAAATCTTTCGACTATTGGAGAATAACTATGTTGTCTTAGTGAAAACTCTCTCTCTCGTGATTTCCTGAAAATGGTATGTTTGTTTTCAAGCCTCTTTCAAGCATACTTTTGAAGTTACATTTTTCTTTTGGGACTTAGATATGTTCGGGTTCTTGGTGCCTTTTACTTGCGTCTCACTGGCACTGATGTCGACGTGTATCGCTACCTGGAACCTTTGTACAATGACTATCGGAAATTGAGGAGAAAACTAGCTGATGGATGTAAGCTTCTGGACCTCTTTTTGAATTTTATCTAATCAGTAATTGTGAAGACTAGATGATTCTAGATTCTTGTTGCAATAATGTATTTCTAGTTATGATCTCCTCTCTAAAAAGAAGGTATGAATTCGATCTTATTTATATTAGGTTTTGCTTTATCACACGTGGATGAAGTCATTGATGAACTTCTTACTAAAGATTATTCATGTGACATAGCTCTGCCACGTGTCAAAAAGAGGTATGGTACTGATTACTCACGTGGTTATTTTTCCAGTCATTTTTTTTCCAAGCGGAGGTTGATATTATATTACTAAAATCAGGGCATTAGGAGAAATATGCATTATTCATCGTTTGACAAACAGAAGTACATGGATCACAAGTTCTAAATGTTGCTGTTCTGTTTTCTCTCTTATATGTGTCTTTAATGTTCAGTTTTGAATGTGATGCTTCTTTTGGACTAACCTAAATAAGATACACTTTGTAATGGCAGATGGACCCTTGAATCTTCTGGTTCATTGCCTGCAAGGAAAAGTGCTCTAGAAGATGACTTTGAGGAGGAGGAAGAAAAGGAGGAGGCTGAACCAATTAATGATTCTTTAGAAGATGATATTCATGAGAAGGTATAAACGCATTATCTGTTTGTATACAAAAACATCTAGTTTGCATTTTTATATTCTTGCTAACCTGTTTGATATAATGATATCTTGCATCTGCAGAATTATTATCGAGGGAGAAGTCCTGTGCGGGAGAGAGACAGAGACAGAAGGCGTGATAGTCACAGACACAGGTCTGATCCCCTGTCTTCTCTGTTTTACCTGTTTCTTCTCCCTCCCTCGCCTCTTGTTTTTTATGGATGCAATTCAACTTTGATGTCCTTTCTGAATTTGTGAATATTTCCTCCTGTGGAGGGTGCCATTAATTGATATCTCCAATCTATTAGATGCCTTCAATTTGTAGATCACATTTTTTTTTTTGCTGAATGTGAATAATAATGTCCAAGGCCAGAATTAACAAATTTTAATGCAAAATTTATGTTTTACTTGAGTCTTTTTGTTGTCAATGCAATTCTCTTAGTAGAGTTGGTGTCGGTGATAGTTGAAAAATTATATCAAACAAAATTAGAAGATGAATAGGAGAACGGAAATTGTGGTGTGCCACATGAAGTTATTAGCCTGGTCTGGAAAATCCATGCCCTTGCCTATCTAGTATCTTGGGATTGGGTTTAGTTGCTTCTAACTTCTAAGATCTTTGCCCTTCTGACCATCGTGGTGTAGGTCAAGCTGAGTGCTAAGTTGGTTTTTTTTTTTTTTTTTTGCCATGCTAATTCTGTGAGTGCTAGGTTGATTTTGGTGTTTGACAATGTGCCTTCTGTGAGAATAAAGATATATATTCTTTTTGTTCCCGACATGATAGGTTATTTAAATAAAATGAATTGTGATTTGATCTGGCTTTTTTTACTGATTTTGATGCACTCTGTGGAAAAATCAGTCTTGTTCTGTTTGTTTGTTTGTTTGTTTTTTTCCAAACTAGTTAGCTGGAAGCAGTTGGAATATGTTATTTTTGGATTACTACGTCCTTACTGGTCAATTAACATTCACATGTTTTCTGTCACGACCATGGTATTTCAAGCCAGTGGTTGCTTGCTGCTTCCTACAGTAAATTCTCAAGATCCTGCCAGGTTTCTCTGTACTGACAGTGTGCAGCTGAGAAGTATGATGGATCGTACATATGTTTATCATAGTGATCTCATTTTCTCAATTTTACTTTTGTATTGCATTGAGAGATTATCTTTGGGGACTACAGCTGGGAATTATCACATGCTTTTCCCTTGGCTTTTTGGTGAAAAAGCTAATTTGATTTTTTTTTTCCAAGCACCATCGAGTTTATATATGGCGTTCTTCCCAAATGTTAAGCTTTTCTGCGTCTTCTGCTTTTCCTACGAAATTACCTGTTTGTGCATCCAGCATAGGATACATTATTCCCCATCTTTTAATCCTGAAATTCTTGTCTATGATGCGTTACTTAGATGCATTTATGAGCTGTCTGACTACACCGTTCCAATGAGTGGGAAAAATTTTGATCACTTGACACGCCACATTTCTTTTGTTTAATCACAGGGACCGAGATTATGATAGAGACCGGGACTATGACAGAGACTATGATAGAGATCGGGGACGTGGAAGGGAAAGAGATAGAGATCGAGAAAGGGATAGGGATCGGGATCGAGACAGGGACAGGGATAGAGACAGAGACAGGGATAGAGACAGAGATAGGGATAGGGACAGGGATCGCCATCGCCTTAGGGATGAGAAGGAATATGGCAGAGATCGAGATAGGGAAAGGGAAGGCAGGGAGCGGGAGAGACGAGACAGAGATCGTGGTAGGAGAAGGAGCCATTCAAAGAGCCGAAGTAGGAGTAAAGATCGGGAGGATGGGGAGTACCGGAAGAGGCACAGTCGTAGCAGTGTTAGTCCTAGAAGAAGGGATGGAGCGGAGGATAGAGAGGAGCCGAGGAAGAAGAAAGAAAAGAAGGAGAAAAAGGAAGCCGGGGCAGGTGAGGAAGATCCGGAAATCGCAGAATGGAATAGGATTCGTGCTTCTCTTGGATTGGCACCTCTCAAGTAGAGGGTTTTTTCTTCAGTTCCAAATGATCTGTAAGTGAATTATGTTGCATAAGTGAAGTTAGAGCTTGTTATCCATATCAGTTGAGTTTGGGCTCCTTTGAGAGGTTGAAGGTTCTGATTTCTGTATAATATTTCTTTGCTGTTATGCCATTACAGTCTTTGTCGAATGATAGTTTTATAAACCACATTTGGAAATATGGCAGTACCTGCTTGTCCTATGCTTGGATTCTAAAAATTCATTTACATTTACACACTTTTGGGTTTGGGTAGTTAAATACTACTTATTCAACAAATTCGATTGATTGATACGAGTTGATTTTCTGTTACGATAAATTGGCAAAACAAAAATTGAGAAAATATTTCCTTTTAATGGGCGACTATAAAAAAAATTAGAAAATGTTACAAAATTCATATTCACTGCATTCAGTATAAGCTCAAGACACATAAGGGTCCAAACCATATTTCGGCTCGTGATCAATCTGTAGATACCGATAGAAAATAAATACACTTTTAATAAGTACATGTTCGAGCATGATATTGAGTATTGATCCCTCTCGAGGATGAGGGACAGAGGGAGGAAAAAAACTCTCTAAAAAGAGAAAGACTTGGAAGAAGCTAAAGTTGTTAGATTATGAGCAACCTTGTTTTCCTCTATAGGAATTTTATAAAAACAAGAAATATTTATTGGAGCAAGAAAAAGAGCCTTTTTTTTTTTTTAAAAAAAAGCCAGAATTTTCAAAATTAAAAAACTTGATGACTTTGATTGAATCCGATTCTACCTCCATATAATCTCATTTGGAAACCGTCGTCCGTTTCAAGGGATCTTAAGGATGTCATCCACATCGTGTAGAACAAATGCTTCTTTAACCAACTCTTTATTTCACCTGCCCTTCGAGGTAATAAAGTTTGAGATTGTCTTCGGAGATTCTCTATCGCTTAAATGAGTCTAAAATTTGTTTAGTTAGGAATCCAAGGATCCTCAGACACAGATTTGTGTACTAATCCCACTCTCCACCTATAACCTTTCTCCTCTACAAAATACTTCTCCAAATGCGGGAGGGGTTCGATCCCAAAGCAGCCTGTAAAAAATAGCCATTACAAGAATATCGTACTTTCAAGCTCTCGCAAGGAGATTGTTAGGATGCTGCACTAAATTCCAGCCGGTAGCATTTGCCAACTTTGTATGGTTAAAAAGTTTAAAAAGTTTTGGATTCTTGTTAATATGAGTTTGAAATGTATTTTAATGGTATTTCTTACATAGAATTATGGTAAGATTTCTACTTGCATTCGACTACTTATATGGTTTTTGAATGCTAAACTTGTCCTTTTTCTAACTACTTCATGGCAATTGTGATTGTGGTAGCATTTGTAAAGCACAAAGTTAGCAAATGCTATAACATTACAATCGTGTAAACCACATAAGATCCCTATATAAAACCAACTCCAGAGTATTGTGTATAGCAATCCAACAACTATGATACGTGGGTCTGTAAAATAGCATAAAAATCAAAATAATTTAGATATGGTTAGATTTCATTTTAAAATAGTTGAAACGTAATTTATAATCCAAAATTTTAGGTTTTGACCTAAGTTTTAAAATCTTCAAGTTCAAAGGACTCATTTTCCTTGACTATTGTAATCGTTGAGAAGGTTGAGGGAATTCAATCTTATCTAGATCATCGTTTTTCTAGTGTGGAAACTATCTAGCCATATTTTATTCTTTGAATTTGTCAGATTAAGAGTCTAGAAATTAATTCAAAATAAGGTTAGGTAATAGGTTTTATTTATTTATTTATTATTATTTTTTATAAAAAAATTACAAAATAATGTCAATTTATTTTTAGTTGTTACATTATATTTCTCTCCATTTTAGCCTTTCTTAAAAATGAAAAGTCCAGATGGGGGTATTTTTGACCGAATCGAAAATCAATATTCTCAATAGAAAATTACCTGGAGACATTTTTACTAAATCTGCATTTAGTTATAATTTTTAAGTCGGTCCATTAAATATTAGTAATTGCAATGAGTATCAAGTATATAACAAAATTTTGAAAGAATTATAAATATTGCAAAATCTGTCGTTGATAGACTCAATCTTTGATATGTTAGAAATGTCCTAAAACTCGCAGTTTGTAAACATTAAACATATTCTATTCACAAAAGGTATTATTTGAGAGTTCTTTCTTAAAAGGTGTTATGAATTGCATTCATTCATAAATCCAGTAAACGAACCCAAGGCTATAACATGAATACTTAAACTTTATGTAGAGACATAAAAGAGGATAGAGTTTTAGTATATAGTCAAAAAGGTCTATAAATATATGAATAAGGCTGGGTACTTTATCCTGGGGATACTATGGATGCGACCCACTTTGTATATTGATATAAACAATGTGATCTCAAAGTCGTTTATGTGGAGACATGTGAGTGGAGGCATCCTATGCAAAAGACGTTTGCATAAGACCGGATCACAAAATAGTCACTTTTCTCGATGACTTTATTGTTAAAACTGATTATTTCAATTCAATGACCTAAGGTAACTCGACCTTAATCCTGTGCTAACTACGAACTCTTGTTTATTCAGGATTATCCTTGACATAGATGAGCGTGGTTCAACATCACCGCTTAATAAGCCTCATATTTTAGGGGTAAGATTAGATAGATAGCTGAGGACATAGCCTTGCAAAACGAAATCCATTCCTACCCATCTTAGGGTCAACAGATAGGTTGTTCCTTTAAGTACCGACTCCTGTTCTTGAACAAAGGGGCCCCACCCTCTCATGACTGAGATGGATCTAGTTTATTGGTTAGACCATAAACCAATTGTTCAATAGAAGATCAGTGGAGACTTAAGAAACAAGATGTATTATAGGGGTAAAACAATATTTTTGACCTGGCTGTAAATACGAATGACCGGTGAATGATCGACTTACTGATTATGGTTAAATCAAGTGGACAGAAATATATCTACAATGAGAATAGTGCAACTACTGAGCTATAGTGGTGTGTCTCAGTAGTTAATGAATAGTGATTAATTTGGTTTAAAGAGTTTTCTCAAATCGTTGGAGCTCATGTTTTGTAGGTCCATTAGGTCCATCTACTAGCTCGTAAAAGGATTAAACCTTAGAATATCGTGTTGAGAGAATTTGGAATATTCAAACTCGTTTAGAGTTTGGATTATTATATTTGGTATAATTGATGTTTAATTAACGAATTAAACATTATGGTTCTAGAGAGTTGATAATATTTAAAAATGATTTAAATATTTGATAAGGAGTTGTTTTGTCTATTAGTTGAGATTATCTCATTTCAGTGAAGGGGCACTTGATCACCCTACGGTAACTTTTGTCCTGCCTCACTGAAACATCATTGCAAAACAGATATCACTTAGGGTACATTAGACTATTTTGCTAAAATTGATTGGTTGTCTTGTTGGTTTAATACAAATAAACTAATAATAAATAATTTGTATGGTTTCTGAAAATTTATTTCACAATGACTTCTGCGACCTTAAATCTACTCGCATCCGATAAATTAACGGGTGAAAACTACACTTCATGAAAAAATACGATCAACACAATACTTATCATTGATGACCTTTGTTTTGTCCTGGTGGAGGACCATCCTCCCATTCTAGCACCAAATGTTACTCGAAATGTTCAAGAAGCATATGAGCATTGGACACGGGCAAACGAAAAGGGCCGAGCGTATATCTTGATGAGTCTTTTTGAAGTCTTGGCCAAGAAGCATGAGCTTGTGCTCATAGCCCGTGAGATCATGGAGACCCTGAGGGGAATGTTTGGACAATTATCTGTAGAGCTTAAGCATGACACTCTCAAACACATCTTCAATACCCGTATGCAAGATGGGCATCTGTTCGAGAACATGTGCCTCACATCCACTTCCAATGTGGTGGAGATGAATGGTTTGTCATCGATGAACCTAGCCAGGTTAGCTTTTTTTGGAATCTTTACTTAAAAATTTTATACACTTCCATAGCAATGCTGTTTTGAACAGGATTGACTACAACTAACCACCTTGCTCAATGAGCCTTACAAACCTTATAGTCCTTGATGACAGGAAAACAGAAGGGTGAGGCAAATGTTGCTTCATCCTCTAAGAGGTTTTATAGAGGTTTTACCTTTGGGACAAAAGCAGTACCTTCTTCCTTCGACACCAAAAAGTGGGAAGAAGAAGAGGTGGAAAAGGGAAAGCTCACCCACCAACTGCTGCCCAAAAGGGTAAGAAAGCTAAAGTTGCAAAAGGAATCTGTTTTCCATTACAAGTAGGCAGGAACATTGGAAGAGGAACTGTCCTAAGTACTTGCAGAAAAGAAAAGCGCCAAGATAATATGATTTTACTTTGTTTTGGAAACATGTTTCAGTGGAGAATGGATGATCTTCCTGGATTTATTGATTCGGCGCCCTAACTACATTTGTTCTTCATTTCAGGGAAATTAGTTCTTAGCGGAAACTTGATGCTGGTGAGATGACGATGCCGGGGTTGGAATATGGACACGTCGTCTCGACTGTGACGTGGGGGTCGCAGGTCTCCAGCTAACTTTACAAAATAAAATCATTTTACTAGAAATGTGTATGTAGTTCCTGGTTTAAAAAGGAACCTAATTTCTATAACGTGTTTACTCGAACAATCTTATTGTATCAACTTCCATGTAAATAAAGTGTTTAGTTTAAAAAATGGTGTTAATATTTATTTTGCAGAACTGGAAAACAACCTTTATGTGCTAAGACCGTTAGCAACTAAAGTCCTCAATAACACTGAAATGTTTAAAACTACAGTAACTCAACATAAAAGACTTAAAATTTCTCCTAAAGAAAATGTCTAACTTTGGCACTGAAGATTGAGGCACATTAATCCCAATAGGATGGAGAGATTAGTGAAGAATGTAATTTTAAGCGAGTTAGAAGAAAGTTCTTTACCTGTGTGCGAGTCATACCTTGGAGGAAAAATGACTACAAGACCCTTTACTGGAAAAGGTCACAGGGCCAAAGAACCTCTAGAGTTGGTACATTCAGACCTCTATGGTCTAATGAATGTTAAAACAAGGAGAGGTTTATATTTCATCACTTTTACTGATGATTATTCAAGATATGAGTTTGTTTATTTAATGCAACATAAGTCTGAATCTTTTGAAAAGTTCAAAGAGTTCAAGACTGAAGTTGAAAATGCATTAAATGGAACTATTAAGACATTTCGATATGATCGAAGTGGAGAGTTTATGAATCTAACATTCCAAAACTATTTGATAGAACATGGAATTGTATCCCAACTCTCAGTACCTGGTACACCTCAATAAAATGGTGTATCAGAAAGGAGAAATTTAACCCTGTTGGATATGGTTCGGTCTATGATGAGCTATGCTTCCTTACCTGACTCGTTTTGAGGTTATAAAGTAGAGACTACAACATATATTTTGAACTTCATTCCATCTAAAAGTGTTACCAGAACACCTTTGGAGTTATGAAATGGTCGTAAAACTAGTTTACCTCATTTCAGAATTTGGGGTTGCCCAACATATGTGCTTGAGGCAAATCCTAAGAAACTGGAACCTCGTTCAAAACTATGCCTATTTGTAGGCTACCCCAAAGAAACGAGAGGTGGTTTCTTCTTCGACCCTAAAGAAAACAAAGTGTTTGTATTGACAAACGCTACTTTTCTGGAAGAAGACCACATAAGGAAGTACAAGCCCCGCAGTAAGGTTGTATTGAATGAACTTTCCAAGGAATCTACTAAACTTTCAACGAGAGTTGTTGAATAACCCAACACTTCAACAAGAATTGTTGAAGTTAGATCATGTAGTACGTCAAATCCACCTCAAGCGTTGAGGGAACCTCGAGGAGGGTTGCAAAATCACCTGTCTGTTATATGGGTTTAACGGAAGTCTTAGCTATGGTAGTTGACGGAGATGTTGAGGACCTATTATCTTACAAGAAGGCAATAGAGGATGTTGACAAAGATGAGTGGATCAAAACCACGGATCTCGAAATGGAGTCGATGTACTTTAATTCAGTTTGGGATCTTATAGATATACCTGATGGGGTTAAACCTATAGGTTACAAATGGACCTACAAGAGAAAATGAGGTGCTGATGGGAAGGTGCAAACCTTCAAGGCTAGACTAGTGGTAAAGGGTTATACCCATGATGAGAAAGTCGACTATAAGGAGAATTTTTCACCTATTTCCATGTTAAAGTCTATTCGGATCCTCCTATCCATTGTCTCATATTATGACTATAAGATTTGGCAAGTGAACGACAAGATTTTTTTTCTGAATGACAATCTTGAGGAGACCATTTATATGGAGCAGCCTGAGGGATTCATAACCCAAGGTCAAGAGCAAAAGGTTTGTAGGCTTAATCGATCCATTTATAGACTGAAGAAAGCTTCTCGATCTTAGAATATAAGGTTTGATACTGCAATCAAATCTTATGGTTTTAATCAGAATGTTGATGAGCTTTGTGTATACAAGAGGATCATCAATAGTTCAGTAGCTTTTCTAGTGTTGTATGTAGACGATATCCTACTCATTAATAATGATGTAGGTCTACTGACTGAAGTTAATAACTAGTTAGCAACCCAATTCCAAATGAAAGATTTGGGAGAGAGGCTTAGTTTGTTTTAGGAATTCAGATCTTAAGAGATTGAAAGAACAAAATGCTAGCTCTGTCTTAAGCATCGCACATTGACAAAATGCTTATCAAGTATTCGATGCAGAACTCCAAGAGAGGTTTGCTACCTTTCAGGCATGGAGTTACATTGTCTAAGGAACAGTGCCCTAAGACACCTCAAGAAGTTGAGAAAATAGACAAATCCCTTATACATCAACTGTTGGCAGACTGATGTATGCGATGTTCATTGGACCGCCGTTAAAAATATCCTCAACTAGACCTAACATCTGCTATGCGGTGGGGATAGTTAGTAGATATTAGTCTAATCCAGGATATGTTCATTGGACCGCCGTTAAAAATATTCTCAAGTATCTATGGATAATGAGGGACTACATGCTCGTATATGGTTCTAAGGATTTAATCCTTACAGGATACACAGACTCTAATTTTTAGACTGATAAGGATTCTAGGAAATTCATATTAGGATCAATGTTCACTCTTAACGAAAGAGCATTAGTCTGAAGGAGCACAAAACAAGGGTGCATTACTGACTCCATCATGGAGGCTGAGTACATAGCAGCTTGTGAAGCTGCTAAGGAAGTTGTTTGGTTCAGAAAGTTTCTGACTGATTTGGAAGATATTCCAGACATGTCAAAGCCCATCATACTTTATTGTGATAATAGTAGTGTTGTGACTAATTCTCGAGAGCCTTGGAGTCACAAATACGAGAAGCACATAGAGCAGAAGTATCATCTCATTCGAGAGATTGTGCATCGAGGGGACGTGATTGTCATGCAGATAGCTTCAGAGTACATTGTTGCTGGTTTATTTACAAAAGGCCCTCACGACTAAGGTATTTAAGGGTCACCTGCAAAGTGTGGGTTTTATGGAACAGGCCATGTTTAGACTAGAGCAAGGGGGAGTTTTGTATTGGGCATGTTATGCCTAAGTTTATTGTTTGTGTACTTTGTATTTTAGTATGACTTTTACATTGTAGGCCCCACTAGCTTTAGGTCAAGTGAGAGATTGTTGGGGTTTATGTCCTAAATCTCGTAGGGATCCATAATTTCATTTTATTTATGTAATAAAATATGAGATGTTTTATCTTAAAATTAGTTGCATTAACCACAAACCAATAAACTAACATCCAAGGTTATCTTTGTAGCTTAAACATGTTTGTAGAGACATACATGTGGATCATGTTTAAGTGATAACCTAAATGGCCTGTAGTAGATGGATAAAGTTGGATACCTTATCTTAGTATTGTCGAGGTTGATGCCCTAAAGTCTCGTGTCCGTAGCAGTTTGTACGAACGCTTGTGTTGTATAATATATGATATTTAATTCACATCTTATTTTTGCTCAGTTGTATGTTTTATTTGCTTTACCACAAACCAATAAACATAAAATCCCCTTTATCTATATGTAACTTAAGCATGTATGTGGTGACATACAAGTGGATCATGTCTTGAATGATAACCAAAATGGTCTGTAGTATATAGATATAGGAGGGAAACCTTATCCTGGTAATGCTACGGATGCGGTCCACTTTGTGGAATGGTCCATAAAGTGTTGTGACTTGTCACAGATGGTCTGATCCTGATCATTCGTGTAGGGGAATGCGAGCAGAGGCGTCCTATACAAAGAGGTTTGTATAAGACTTGACCATGAAGTGTTAACGTCTTTGTTATATAACACCGTTCATGACAGAGAACTTCATTTTGGATGAGCAAATGAGGTAACATGACCTCAATCCTGAGTGAGTTGGGAACTCCTGCCATTGAGAGCTGTCCTTTGATTTGTATGGGTGCGAGTGCCAGGTCGCCGATTTCAAACCTTCCATTTTGGAGATTCATCTGATTTGGGAGTTGGGAACTCAGCTACAAACAGATAGAATTCACTCCTTCCCCGAAGCAGGGTAAGTAAATAGATAGCTCCCTTAAAGGCCGATTCTAGGGCTTGAACGATGTGACGCCACACACCTTCTTTTGGTCTAAGAGGCGTTCACACATAGTTGGACTATGTTGTATTGTTTATTAGAGGAATCAGTGGTACTTAAGGAGTGAGATGTAAAATACAGGAGCAAAATGGTAAATTGGCCGAACTGTACTTATGAGCATCTGTGAAGGGTCATGGTACTCATGATTGGTTATATCCTGATGGACACAGAAATATATCTGGTGTAAGAAGAGTTCAGCTGTTGGTTTTTAGTGGAATGCCTGGCAGTTAACGGATGGTGGATCTCGTGGCTAAAGAGTTTAGTTAGCTATTCATGTACCATTGGAGCCTTCGAGCCACAAGTCCATTAGATCCCTGGGTAGCTTGGATAAAGTCGAGAATTAGTGTTTGGGTCAGTTTGAAATGTTTAAATTGACAAGAGGGAGTTCGATTAATATAATGATATATTGACTAAATGTATGAGATACATTATTTTGGAGGAAATTAGATATAAATATGATTTATATCAAGTGGAGGAGAAATTACTATAGTAGATATGTGATATCAAACTATAGGGTAAGAATATAATATGATTATATTCATTAATTATTAAATTGGTTAATTATATGATAATTGGCCGAAAACCTCTCCTCGATCATGCGATAGTAGGAGAATCCAAAGTCGGTTATTGTAACCGAAGAATAAAATAAAAATTTGTTTCATTTTGAAAAAAGTTCAAAAATTCGCAATCGGTGGGGAAATGTAAACTATCGTCTAGCTTGAGAGCCTATACGATAGTAGCTCATTGTTTAAAAAATTGCACACCAGCACCTAAACGATCGCACGCCTGTCCCTAAACGATCGTATAGCGTGCCGAGTTTTCTAAACGATCGTCTACCTTTTATTAAACAATCGCTTAGTAAAACCTACACGATCGTGTAGCTTCTTCTAAACGATAAGCATCCCTGCTATTCGATAGCTCTTTCTCTCCCACTTGTTTATCGTCTACACAATTTGTTTTTTCTCCTACCTCTACCAAATTCACCAAAGACCACACTTTGGATTCTCACTCCGAGAATACTAAGAGCTCTAACTGGTGGTGTCGTCCCCACTGCTTTCTTGATCGTGACTGTTTGTGTTGCTATCGTTCGTGTAGACGATCGTGCTGCCACAGCCGACTGATTTGTTGGGTGATACAGCGCGTAGAGGTTCTTCCACTGCTTATGAGTTCAACGTTTGAAGAGAGTCTTCAACTGATATGAGAACTCTTTTCCTTGTATTTCATTTATCGAAGCACGTCGTTAATTAGTATTAATTTGCATAACTATCTGTTGGAATGTATGTGTTATATTTCGATCACAATAAAATCGAAAAGATTCGAACGTGCTTATGGATGCTTTTCGTTAAAAGTTCCTTCAGGTAACACTACGAGTATGACATGCTTTGTAGATGTTAAAATTATTGTAAAGTACTACAAATGATCTGATCCTGATCATTTATGTGGAGATATGTGAGCGGGGATATTTTATACAAAGGAGTTTATATAAGATCAGACCACGAAATGTTAAGTCTCATTATATAACGCCGTTCATAAGAGAGACTTACATTTAACCAGGATGACCATAGGTAACATGACCTGAATCCTAGTGAGTTGTGAACTTCTGCCTATAAAGGCGGTCCTTTGATTTATATGGATGAGAGTGGCCAGATCATCGACTCAACAAGCCTACCATTTTAGGGATTCATTTGATTGGGGAGCTGAGAACACAACTATACAAGAAGGAATTCACTCCTTCCCCAATGTTGGGGCAAGTAGATAAATTACTCCCTTAAGAGCTGGTTCCGGAGATTGAACAATGTAGCGCCACACCCTCTCTTGGCCCGAGAGGGGTTTGGTCATAATTGGACTATGATTTATTGTTCATTAGAGGGATCAGTAGTATTTAAGGAATTAGATGTAACCATAGGAGAAAAACGGTATTTTGGCCTAGCTGTACTTATGAGCAATTTGTGAAAGGTCGTCGTACTGTTGATTGGTTATATCCAATGAACACAGAAATATATCAGTAGTGTGCAGAATGCAACCGTCGTCAGTGGAGTGCATGACAGTTAACAGATGGTGAATAATTTAATTAATTATTCATGTACCGTTGGAGTTTCAAGCTACAGGTCCATGAAGTCTCCTCTATAGCTCAACGAGATTTAATGAGAATCAATTTTTGGATTAATTTTAATTGTTCAAATTCATTGAGAGAATTAGTTATATGTGATATAATTAATTTAATCTAATTATATATGATATAATTACTATAATATATTTTGATACACTATAATATAAAGTTTATTTAAGAGGAAATAAATATTTGAATACGATTCAAATATTAATTATATGAATTTGATTCACATAACTAAATTTAATATAAATGGGATTTATATTAAATGTCATTGGTAAGAGAATAGACACTATAAGTTATGTGTTATATTTGATATAACATATAGTTTAATATATATTATATGATGAGGTAGTTATCATACAAATTTATATATTAAATTGATTTATGAAAATGTGGTAGTGGGGAAGTAAAAAGAGAGCTCACAAAACTTTTGGATTCTCATCCAGAGAATACATAGGTAACGTTCGTGGTGGTATCCTCATTGGCGCCTAGAGGGTTCGAGATTGTTCGTGACAAGATTTGAAGAAGGAATCCTATGAAGAAGAGTTTTTCAAGGGTAAGGTTTCTTAAACCCTTTTACTATTTTGCAATTTATCTGCAATTTTCTTTTAAATGCATAATCTATATGTTTTTGCTGTAAAGTTTATGTTCTGTAAATTTTGTGTATTTGGTCGATCCCATTGTTCTGTTCCAGGACCTTCAACGGTTCATACAATCCGGAGTAAGCTCAGCAGTAGAATTTTAAAATTGAAGCCTCTATGAGACAGTGTTGCAACGCTACCTTCATAATGTTGCAACGTCGTTCTTCAACTAGCCCAGATATCAAGAAGATATCCCGAGGCGTTGCAACGCTAGGATGAAGCGTTGCGACACTGTTCATCCCAACCCAGTTTCTGCGCGTGCCATTCATCCAATGGTTCGACTAAATCGGTTTGACCAGTTCAGGCCTTGGTGTTCCGATTCAACTTGATTTTGACCGGTTCAACCCTTTTTGAAGCCATGGAAGTCCAGTTCAGATGGTTCAGGTCTGGTTCGATTCAGTTTGTGCGGTCTAGAGGCTTTGGGAAGCTGATTTTTAATTATTAATGTAATAATTAATTTGTTTGCTTATTTAGGATGCCAAAACTAGCCCATTTCAGTATGTGTTTAATTATTTATGCATTATGAATGTATGTTCAATTAAATTAAGTCTTGTATGTGCATAAAGCATGCCATGTAGATTTAAAATCCCACCATAGGAAACATGAATCATGCATTGAAAATATGTTATAAAATGTTATAATATATAGTATGTACGATTAGGGTTTCATGTGTTTAATATAATTATTATATTAAAATCTGGAATGCTTGATGTATGTTATAGCATGTTTATAATTTTATAAAGTGTTATAAAATAAGTTAGATATTTAAAATCTATAACAAATTGAAGCAACATGCTCACTTAGGGTTAACAAATAACAACTTGTTTTAATAGTTAAAATAGGTCATTATCTTGTAAAACTTTGGTTACAAACTCAATCGGTCTATAATCCTGTCTAAGGCTGGAGGTATTTAAGTTACAGTTTACGAAACATCTGCTACATGGAGATTATAATCGAATTATTGAGCGTTGATAACCCAGTTTTATGAGCATACAAGTGCGGTGTGAGATAATAAAATGATTTTATCACTTAGACATTGTAACAACCCGACCCCCTAGGACTTAAGTTAGGCCGTTACTAAATACATGCATGCATAGAACTTAAAACGACATCGTTTTATGGTGAAATAAATGCTAAATAAATAAGGTAAGTTCAATAGTCCTTCATTAAATTCAAATATTAAAATAAATAATAGGGTAGTCATAAATCATAAATGATAATAATAAGTCTGAAAACAATTCTTAATAGTAAGTTTCAAACAACAAAACTAAAAGTTGAAAAAAACATGGAAAGAAATCTAAATATCATGAGCGGAAGCATAAAACTGGTCCTAGTGGCTCGATCACGAATTCCGCTTGTCAATCGTCGGTGCGTCTCTATCTTTACCTGAAACAATAGCATGAGAAAGGATGAATATAAAATACTCAGTAAGTAACCCCACTACTGGGGTCGGGCTAGACATTTATGTCTTCTAGATGCCTACCTCTGGTAGAACATAAAAACTGCTTTAGTTCTCATGGGACACATACATACATGAAAAACTGATTTCTATCCTACTGTAGTTAAGTATGCTCACTACCTCTGGTGAAACAACCCCTGGTGAATCCCGAAGGAAACACAATCTGGTGAATCCTGAAGGAAACACAATATCTGGTGAATTCCGAAGGAAACATAATATCTAGTGGGCATCTAACTAACCAGTAAAGATATTATCACAATCTCAACATCACAATTATCACAACATGGTTCTATAACATACATATACACCTCAATATCATGGCTATACAACATGCATATATGCCTCAATATCCTCATATCAAATACAACCTCAGTGAATCAAGTATCACCTCCTACTAGTAAGTATCTACATGCACAAATAAATCTTTCAGATTCTCATACAAGAACATATATCAGTCATACTATACTATCTATCTATCATGCTATCGTTCTGTCATAATATTCATCTATGATGCTGGCATATATCTAGTGTCTGGCCCGTGAGCAATTCAGTAGTAAGATTACTTACCTCGAAGTCAAATTCAAATATTAATCCAAGCTAATGATCTCCAACAAGAATTAAGTCCCCTAATACTAAATTTTAATCTTTGGAACCAAGACCCAAACATACAAATTTAGTCCAACGATCACCAATTAACTTACCCAAACGAAACTTGATCAACAAACACTCGCAAGATTTTGCCTCCAAAATCTCCTCTTACCAATGGATGATGAATTGGAACCTTCAAAATACATAAAATTAAACCATCATTTAGTCCAATAATCAATTGGTGCCCAACAACCAACAACAAAGATCACAACGCTTACCAAACTACTTGCCGAACAAACTCAAATCCGCTGGACAACAAGTTGCGCACTTTGAAGTACTCCAATCTTGGATCTAAATTCCAAATATAATCGGCATCAACAAAAAAGAATCCAAAATTTAATGGGCAACTAAGAACCTTCCAAATCTCAACCGCTCTTACCTAAATCTAAGAGTCCGACGAAGACCAAAGCGGACCCAACGCAGAAGGGACGACAGTGATCGGCAAAGGTGCGACTGGGGCGGCGGAAGCGACGGACACGCAGCTGGAGGGGATCTGGACGAGCGGCTCGGTTGGGCGGAGGCTCATAACGGTCGTTTGGCGTCCGATCCAGGTGCGTTCAACTTTAGTGCTCGGGTGGCTCGCAACAACGGCTGAAGGGCTGCTTGTGGCTCGGAAGGGGCGACGCACTGGCGTTCGGCTTCAGATCCGACGAGTCCAAACAACGGCGGTCAGCGGCGCTTCAAGGTTGGCGACTATTTGTCGGCGTTGGGCTCGGCGGAAAGCGTGGCTGCTGGGAGGTTCGACGGCGAGTGTTTTCACGAGGGGGGCGCGTGACGTGAGGAAGAAGGAGAAGGGAAAATTTGATTTTTTGTTTTTTTGTTTTTTAAAAAATAAAGACTACAAAGGAAATAAAATAAACTTTCTTTTATTCATTTCCTTATTCCACTTTATTTTATTAACTTACTTTCTTTCCTAAAAATGAAATTAATTCCTGCCATAAATTTTTAAGTTGAAAAATTTCAACGTCAAATCCATTAATTTCCTGCAATTACACTTGAAGTCAAAAATTCCAAAAATTCCCTCAAATAATAAAAATTACTGAAATTACTGTAGGGTGTTATAGACATCATAGGTTAAAATCCAAATATAAACGTTATACTTGGATTAACCACATAGACTTAGGATGTTTTTTAGCTGGAATACACCTAAGTAAAAGAATATACCCAAACATTTAGAACACTTCAGTGGGAGATTAATAATATATATGATATATTATTTTTAGCTCTCATGTCCCTAAGAGTTCACACCGTGGGATCCATCCTTGGCTTCGTGTCATTTTTACCGCGACTACTCCATTTAGAAAGTATTTGCATGGGTCAATAACAACGTGAATAGGGGAAGTCGTTCATAGTAAGTGGGTGCAGGAAATGTGTCAGCATATTCTACGGTCTCTTCTGTTAGTTTAAACCGTGAGATTCTTATGTTGCACCCACTGTCATTTTTAGGCGGTATTAGGTAGTTTTCTGCTATGATCCCCTCAGAGGGTTGTAACATAAGATTAAGAACAACTTAAACTTAAAAAAATGAATAGGATTTCTTAATTCCGTCTTCAACATTGTCTTCCAATTCGGGGGCTTGTTGATATTGTTCTATCAAATCTAAAAATGGAAGGTCACACTTACAAGAGTTGTTAGTAAGTTCTTGACCGAAAATGGTAACTAAATAACTAATAGAAGAAAGAGTTATTCTCGAATTAATGTTCAGTCAAGAATGTCTTGCTTTAGTGAAGAAGTATTTGACTGCCCCTTGGTATCATCTATCCTGACTCACTAAAATATCGTTACAAATAAATAAAGAACTTTGGGTACTTTATTATTTTTGATAAAAAAAAATTAGATTTAGAAGGAATTTTCTGATAGAATTTATTAATGTTTTAGCATGTTGAACTCGATAATTCAACTCTTAGCTTCTGATAAGTTCAATGGCGAGGGTTATTCAAATTGGAAATAAACATAAATACAATACTAATTGTTGATGATTTGAAATTTGTTTTAATGGAGGAATGTCCTCCTCTTCACAGTTCAAATACAAACCGAAATGTTCAGGATGCCTATGACAGATGGGTTAGGGCTAATGAAAAGGCCAAAACCTATATTTTAGTGAGTATATCTGATGTGCTTACTAAAAAGCATGAATCCATGGTCATCGCTAGGGAGATCATGGAGTCGTTACAAGGGATGTTTGGGCAACCATCCTCATCTGTTTGACACGATGGTATAAGATACATTTACAATTCCCGCATGAAGGAAGGGACCTTTGTTAGGGAACACGTTATGTACATGATGGTCCACTTCAATGTTGTGGAAGCAAATGGCGTTGCCATAGGCGAGAAAAGGCAAGTCAGTATGATCATGGAATCTCTTCCGAAGAGCTTCCTAACTTTTCGCACAAGCGCTGTGATGAATAAGAATGATTATTATTTGACAACTTTTCTAAATGAACTCCAAATTTATAAATCATTAGCGAAAAATAAAAGTCAAGAAGGGGAAGCAAATGTTGTTACCCAAAAGAAATTTTTGATGGGATCTACATCTAGTACAAAACCTTCAGAAAAGAAGTCTAGTCCTTTAAAAGATAAAAGTATCCAAATGAAGAGAAAGGGAAAAAGGAAGAAGTCTTCTGCTAAAAAGAGCAAGACTAAAGTTGCAAAAGGAAAATGTTTCCACTGCAATGTTGATAGGCGTTGGAAGCAAAATTGCCCAAAATATATTGTAAAGAAAAAACTGAGAAGGCAAACCAAGGTAAATCTGATTTATTAAGTTCTCATTTATCATGGATATTGGATTCAGGCGCCGCTGATCATATTTGCACTTTCATTCAGGAAACTAGTTCTTGGAAGCAGCTAACGAAGAGCGAGATGACTTTCAAGGTGGGAATAGGTGGAGTCATTTCAACTCATGCAGTGGGAGATCTCAAGTTATTTTTTTAGAGAAGCTTACATTTTGCTAAAAAATGTATACTATGTACCTAATATGAAAAGGAACTTAATCTCTGTATCCTGTTTACTAGAACATATGTACAAAGTTACTTTTGATGTAAATGAAGTGTTCATTAGTTCAAGAGTTGTTCACATATGTTCTGCTAAACTTGAAAATAACTTATATGTGTTAAAATCAACTAAGGCAAAAGCAATTTTAAACATAAAAGTGTTTAAAACAACCAAAACTCAAAATAAGAAACAAAGATTTCTCCTAATGCCTATCTTTGGCACTTAAGACTTGGACACATAAATCTCAATAGGATTGAGACATTAGTAAAAAATGGACTACTAAATTAGTTAGAAGACAATTCTCTTCCTCCATGTGAGTCATGTATTGAGGGAAAATTGACCAAAAATCTTTTCCAGGAAAAGATCTTAGAGTCAAAGAACCTTTGGAACTTGTACATTCAGATCTTTGTAGTCCAATGAATGTTAAAGCTCGAGGAGGATCTGAGTATTTCATCAGTTTTATTGATAACTATTCAAAATACAACTATATTTACCTAATGCATCATATGTCCGAAACTCTAGAAAAGTTCAAAAAGTATAAGGCAAAAGTCGAGAACTTATTAGGTAAAACAAGCATCTTGGTCATGGAATATAAGATTTGACACTGTAATAAAATCTTATGGTTTTGAACAAAATATTGAGAACCTCGTGTTTACAAGAAAATAGTCAACAAAACTATAGCTTTTCTGGTACTGTTAAATAAGCACATGGACAGTGATGAATGATGGAAATGGAATGTGGATGATGTGTTATGCTTATTCAGATTTTATGTGATACTACTTCTAGAGGTATGCGTTATTAATGAAATGCTAGTAGTATGCTATGCGTTGTCATAAGTTTCCTTGCATTGAAACCAAGTATAATTCTACCGCAAGTTTCTCGAAGTGATCTGAGGTCGAACACAGGGATTGCATAGTTAATACATTACGTTCGTGATATATGCAACCGAGGGTTTTTCAATTAATAAAAAGTGTATTTGTACAGGTATCTAAAATTGCGGTAAAGTAAAATATTGCAGTAAAAAAAAGTTGCGATAATAAAATAAAAGTGCATAAAAGTAAACCTAAGCTATTATGATACAAGATAGAAGATACTGATACATGATACTGAGTTTGAGACCGACTGTGAAGATTATACAAAGGGTCGTGTTATGCGGTGACAAGTCTTTATGTATGAAACAGAAATAGAAAGGGTAATTAATATAGACATCGCAAGTTTATTAATTGTGTTAAAGATATAACTACGGTTCCGCTTTCCCTTGGCGTACACCTCTCGGTGATCGGCCGTGTTCCCACCTCTCTGTGGTGAAACAGGGATGAACGTAATGAACGCAAGGTTGCTTCCATCTCTGGAAGTACTTCTTGCTTTAGTTAACACATTCTTCCAACCTTTTCTCGACAAGAGGAATGACATCTTCACTTCTGCTCTCACAGGTGAAGATGCCGTCTAGCATGCTTTAGCTAAACATATTCATTTCTTTAGCACATATTAATTTACTTGTTAGGTTCAAGCTAATTACCAAGGGATTAAGAAAACATCATAGAGAAAGCGATTAATGGAGGAATGGAAATAGACAGAAAGATGGAGATGAAAATGATCATGACATTCAATACTAATATTTAGCGTCTGATACATAATGGGAATGATAGACTGAGAAGATGAATACAATTGATGGTAAAGAGATAGAAACAAATACAAAAAAGTGCCAACGATTTGACATAGATCTGGACGGTGGATTTGCCTGCCGGAGGATGGAGTGGATGAAGAGAAGAGCTTCCCTCTCAGGTTTGCTCGTCCGGTAGAAGTGACCTTGGTACAGAGCTTCCACGGTGGGGATTGAAAGGATTTGCCTTGAGACTCACCTCTCGGCCTTGTCTCTTAAATCTTCCCGGATCTTCTCCGATCAGGCTCTTCAAACCAGTCTCTCTCTCAATATACAAATATCAAAATATGCCCGTATCAAATATATTTTCCAATAGAATTTCAGAGGCTATTTATAGGCTCAACTTTGACTCTCTGACTTGTGGACCTCACTTTATTGTTATGGAAATTTCGGAAATGGTGGAGTGAATATTCCTTCTGTTACGCGATCAATTTCGTCATAAATAAACAATAGTCAGCTGTACACGTGTCAGGATCCTCCTAAATCTGTCTCTTATACACATCTAGATGTGTATAAGAGACAGATGCAACGTAGATGCGTTGTTTTTTTTATCTTGAGCCATGAACGCATGCGATGACTTGATTTCCTACAAAACAAACTTGAAATATTCTTTTCTACCATCGCAATGGTGTCAGTGGGTGTATTGACGACAATTTATAATTCTTGCATTTCTTAGCTAATTTCTCTACAATTGACGCAATATTCCTTTTTTTTGGCTGCAATATCTAAATAAAATAGTATAAATAACTTGTATTTCTACAAGTTATCACCTGCTCATTGGAAATGAAGAAGTAGGGTTCCTTGCTGACGTAAAGAGATGGCTAACATCGCAGTTTCAAATGAAAGATTTAGGAGATGCACAGTATCTTCTTGGAATCCAAATATTTTGGAATCGCAAGAACAAGATGTTAGCACTATCTCAAGCATCTTATATTGACAAAATGTTGTCAAGATATAATATGCAAGATTCCAAAAGAGGTTTGTTACCTTTTGGACATGAAATTCATTTGTCTAAGGAACAATATCCTAAGACACCTCAAGAAGTTGAGGGAATGAAAAAAATTCCTTATGCATTAGCAATTGGGAGCTTGATGTACGCTATGTTGGATACACACCAAGACATATGCTTTGTAGTCCGAATAGTCAACGGATTCCAGTCTAACCGTGGATGTAGTCATTGAATTGCTATTAAGAACATCCTCAAGTATCTTCGGAGAATGAGACACTCTATGCTCGTGTATAGTTCTAAGGATTTGATCCTTATTCGATACACCAATTCTGATTTTCAAACTGATGTGTGTTCTAGAAAATCTACTTCAGGATCAGTATTCACTATAAATGGAGGAGCTATAGTATGAAGGAGCATCAAACAGAGTTGTATCGCTGACTCCACATTGGAAGCTAAATAGCATGTGAAGTCGCTAAAGAAACAGTGTGGCTCAGAAAGTTCTTGACTGATTTGGAAGTGGTTCCAAATATGCATCTGTCAATCACCCTGTATTATGATAGTAGTGGAGCAGTTTCCACCTCAAATGAACCAAGAAGCCATAAACGAGGAAAGCACATCGAACGAAGGTACCATATCATCAGGAAGATAGTACACAGAGGAGAGGTGAATATCACGTAGATAGCCTCAGAAGACAACCTAGCTGATCTGTTTACTGAGGCCCTCACAGCTAAGTGTTCAAGGGTCACTTAGTAGGACTAGGACTACGAGCTTCATAAATTTAGGATAAGTGGAAGAATTCATGGGTATATAGATGTCCTAGTTTATTATATTTTTCCTCTCAGTTTCAACATTATATATTTGTATATATTTAAAACTCACTGGAGTTTTAGTCCAAGTGGGAGTTTGTTGGAAATGTCCTAAAACTCACAATTTATAAACAATAAACATATTCTATTCATAATAAATGTATTATTTGAGACTTCTTTCTTAAAAGGTGTTAATGAATTGCATTCATCTATAAATCCAATAAAAGAACCTAAGACTATAACATGAATACTTAAACTTTATATAGAGACATAAAAGAGGATCAAGTTTTAGTATATAGCCAAAAAGGTCTACAAGTTTATGGATAAGGTTGGGTACTTTATCTTAGGAAAAATGGATGCGACCCACTTTGTATATTAATACAAACAATGTAATCCCAAAGTCGTTCATGTGGAGACATGCGAGTGGGGGCATCCTATGCAAAAGACATTTGCATAAGACCGGACCACGAAATGTCACTTTTCTTTACAACAACCATTTAATGTTAAAACTGACCATTTCAATTCAATGACCTAAGGTAACTCGATCTTAATCCTGAGCTAACTATGAACTTCTATTTATTCGATATTATCCTTTAATCTGCATAGGTAAGAGTGGTTCAACATCACCACTCAATAAGCCTCTCATTTTAGGGGTAAGACTGGATAGATAGCTAGAAACATAGTCTCGAAGACGGAATTCATTCTTACCCGTTTTAAGGTCAACAGATAGGTTGTTCCCTTAAGTATCGACTCCTGATCTTGAACAAAGGGCCCCTGCCCTCTCGTGGTTGAGAGGGATCCGATTTATTGGTTGGACCATAAACCAATTGTTCAATTGAAGATCAGTGGAGACTTAAGGAGCAAGATGTATTACAGGGGTAAAACAATATTTTTGGCCTAGCTGTAAATATGAACGATTGATGAAAGATCAACTTACTGACTATGGTTAAATCAAGTGGACATAAATATATTTACAGTGAGGAGAGTGCAACTATTGAACTATAGTGGTGTGTCTCAGTAGTTAACAAATGTGATTAATTCGGTTTAAAGAGTTTAGCCAATCTCAAGTCGTTGACGAGGTGTTATAGAGAGTGACGAATTAAACATTACGATTCTAAAGAGTTGATAATATTTAAATATGATTTAAATATTTGATGAGGTGTTATATTAATTTAATATTTGATATTAAATTAAAATTGATTTAATTAATTTTCCAAATTTATTTATTAAATTTTGAATTTATGAAATTCAAAATTATGAAATTGATTAATTGGATTTTTGATTTATGAAAATCTTTTCATAAACTTTATTTAGTTTAAATTGAATTTGAAATTTAATTTTTAAAATTAAGTTTAAACAATTATTCAATTTCATGAATAAAAGAAAAAAAAATGGAAATTGGAAATTAAATTGGAAGTGGAAAAAATCCTTTAATTTCCCACTTTCAATAGCACCTCATGCCACTTAAATTCCATGCAATTTGGAGTGACATTTTCTTTGTTAATCTGATTTGTATGATTAACTCTTACAAATTGAAGTTTTGAACTGATTTTGATGAACATGCAAATTGATTTTGTGAAAGAAAAATAGCACGATTTTGTCTTTCTATCCAACTCCTAAAACCACCTCAAATTCATCTCAATTTGAGTTTCACCACCCAATCTAAGTCCCAAAGATGGTAGAGAAGACTTTGGTGGTGGTCTACTGCAGAGATAGATGAAGATTTACGTGGAAATTTCAAACAATTTGATGGTTTCATCAAATGTATGATTCTAAAACCCTAATAGTTAGAAACTATGAACATGCATGCTAATTATCTAAAATTGATATACTTAGAGTGCTTAGATCGTTAATTGCTCCCGTATGTTGAACGTCAACACCATCATGGTAGTAATCAATGACATAGTTTATCAATTGATAAATTTCGAAATTTGGATCTTAAATTGGTTATATTTGTAAAGGGCCATAGTTAATACTTTGTGTATCTTTGTATATTTGTAACTGCTCCTTAATCATTAGCTATTTATCAATAGGGCCTAAACTATTCATATACTGCAACATTGAGCCCAACCTAAAAATTTGTTGAGCGCAATAATGTACGATGAGGAAATTGTCAGCACGTTTAAGTTTTTACCTTACAAAACTAACATTATTTTTGAAAACTCGTAAAAATAATTTTTCTCGATCCATCTCGGATGAGACCGACCATGAGATTTTAGTTAAAAAAAAAAATTCCAACTTATCGGTTGATTGAGGCTTTTTCAATACATCTCGCCAGATTATATACTAAGATTATGTGCATCTTGGTATTAATTTCAGACAAAATAATACCGAGATTCTATAAATTTGAGCTTTTTCGATGAAATTCCGAGTATAATTAACATCAAAATTCATATATTTGAGCTTTCTCGATGGATCTCGAGTAGGATTATTCTATATATATCCTAAATCTTACCAAATTTTTCGAAAAATATGATATTTTCCAACCTATAATTGAATCAATTTGGAAAATTTATTTTGATAATTGGAAAACCTATTTGAAATTTTGGAAATTCTTAATTGTAAAAACATATATTATGCTAAAGATCTGAAAAATGACCGTAATAATTTGATATAAGAAAATTTGAAAATAATATAAAATTTGATATAAAGTTTGAAAAGAATAGATTATATTAAAATAATAGTGTTTAATGTACAAGAAGGTACAAAATTATCCATAAATTAGAAAAAGTTAAGATCTTTTAACTTGGTGGTGGAGATGGATAGACAAAAACTATTTTTACGAATTTTTAATAGTCTTGTAATGACAATTCCCTGATGCACCGTACGAGTCTACGACGGACCACCACCGTCCCCGTCGTACTCCGCCTTCCAACCGGCGTTTCAGCCTCTCGGTTTTTCGCTTTTCGGTACTTGCAATAAGCTTTTTGTTCGTAAACGAGTTCGATTGCTCAGAGCTCACCAAGCATCAAGACTTTTCCTGGTATTCTCGTTCCTTTGTTGAGTATCGTCTTCTAGCTACTGTTGAACTACAATGATTGGTCGATAAAAAAATGCTTTTCGTGTAGCTATTGATCATAACTGTCTGAATATTTATCATCGGGAGAGTTCGTGTTCACCATTTCCTCTCTGGCTAGAGTTTCTAGTGCGAGTACTGGTGTTTTCTAATTCCTGTTTGAAATTCACGAGGTTCTTATTGTTATTTATCCTATGATTCAAAGTATCTTAGATTATAACTGTCATTTCTTATTACACATGTTTATGAGATTCTAGTGATTGTTTAAGTTAGCCTGATTTGGTTCTCCGGTAGATTTGTGCTTCAAGGAAATAGAATAATCTTTGTACGCATTATCGTCCGACATCTGGAACGCTTTGGGTATTTCTTTATTTGACTGTGAGTGCTGTTAGCCAGTTAGTCGTCCACCACGAAAGTCGATATTCTTAATTACAAAGAATCCATATGTGGAAGCTGGAAGGTAATGAAAAAGCATTATGTTATAATTGGGATCTTTAATGACTGAGGAAAGATGGAGGCCATCCACTTTGAGAATTGGAACCACCCAAAATTCAAAAGGCAACTTCGTACCACAAAGATGTCTAAAAAAAGAAAGTGGGATACGGTGCATAGTTCTTTTGACAGCTGTTGGCTCCAATAACTTTGCCTTAAACAACAACCACCTGATATCAAGAATAGAAGATCGGGCAAAAGGTTCAAAAGTGAAAAAATAGAAGACTTGATCCGTTGGAGAATTCTTTCAGTTTGTCTTCGTTTCTTATTGTGCTGATATCTTTCAGCTGTTTCTTGAATAAAATTCTGGGTATTGTTTGGAAAGACCTTCAACGGCTACCGCAAAAAGAAGCAGAAAATAACAGAAAAACTAAAAGAAAACAACAAAATAAAAAATACAAAAATTTACGTGAATAACTCGTAGTTCGGAAAAAAAATATGGTCTACTGGAAAGCAATCCACCATGTGAAAAATAAATTGTTACAATCACACAGAATAATTCCCTCCACGATCTCATTTACTAAGGCACTCTCTCAAAATTTTTGTACCACTTACCTTTTTTTCACTCTCGATCTAGAGAATACATAAAGGGAATTTAATTGAAGTTAGAACATTCAAACTTAAAAGTGTTTCTAATTAAGACAATTTGAAACTAAAGCCACATTCAAATTTAAAAGTGTTTCTAATTAAGACAATTTGAAACTAAAGCCATATGCTCCTTTTATAGTGCTTGACGCCCATACTTCCTTGAACCTTTTCGACATGGGATGGCCACTCTTCTAACATTATTTTAAAACTCAACAGGCATATCAATAGAAATATTCAATCAGGTGCTTCAGGCATATTGACTTTTGTAATTATCAGTTTAGTTTTATTCTCTTGGATCGAGTTCTTTTTTGTACTTGAACTTATTTTTTATGCCTTTGTATATCTGTTCATACATCTCGATGAAAGCTTTGTTTCTCTAAAAGTAGATATAATGATATTCAACCTGGTGTGGAAAATTACTTGTTTTCTCTTTGCTGCTTGATCTTCTTTGATGTTAGGACAAATAATAGGAAAAAAAAAATAAAGATGGGAAGGAACAAGGAAGAGGAGTAAGGACAGGAGAATTCCCTCGAGGTCATATAGCTTGATTAGTTTAAAAAATTAGTGATTTGGCTTCCCACTTGATGCATCTTTTGACCAGTTTGATTTTTATATCTTCTCGTGATTAAGCTGTATATTTTTACTCTGTGCACTAACATTTGTTTTGCCATGCGTGTTATAAAGAGAACCCACTAAGATTGGATGGCACAGTCCATTGGTTTCCGTACTTTTTCCTTATTCTCCAATGTTGCTATTATTTTTGCATAGGCAACTTTCCGCTTTCTATAAATAGACATTTGGCTCTGAGAATACTGTAATTCTCTATTGGAATCTTTCTACTCCTTCCTAAATGAAGAATATCAAGAAGACCATGTATTTTATATTTGCTCTCTTTTTTCAAGTATCTAAAGCAATAGCTTTTCCCGCTTGTTCCAAATGTGGAAATCTTGAAGTTCCTTATCCGCTTAGCACAAATGACAACTGTGGAGACTCTAGGTACAAAGTTTATTGCCATGATGATATTCTTCAATTCAAGTCAAGTGAAGGGTTTTACTATACTATTCATTCCATCGATCCTAATGCCTATAAGCTTATTATAAGCCCACCTGAAATACAGAAAGAGAGTTGTTACTCTTCTGATCTCTCTTTAGGAGGTTTAAGGCTAGATGAAAATTTGCCTTTCAATGTTTCTACACACAATACTGTCATGCTGCTAAATTGCTCCAATAATCTTATAAACTCGCCCCTGAATTGTTCAATAAACAGCCCTTGTAGGCAGTTTGAGGAGAAAATGAAGGAAGCAAGTGGGTGCAAGAACACCCTTTGCTGTACGTACTTGAAAGATTCAGCCATGACTGCCCACATGATAAGAGTCAGAATTGGAGGGTGCACTGCTTATACTTCCGTGGTCAATTTTAAGCATGGCGATTCAATTGAAACCTGGAATTATGGAATTGAATTGCAATGGATTCCTCCAAACTAGATTTATTTTCTGGGACATATGCTGGTCCTGAGTTTTAATCCTTTTTTTTTTTTTGGTGTGTTTTTCATTTGACTGGTTGATGAAAGCTTTTTGGTTCCTTTTGGTTGCCTACCATGTACTTCATTGTTTGGTTTTCGTTCCATATTTTGTTTTGATGCTCAATGCTAATGCATGCCCTACAATTCTGTCCTTTTTTCCCACTTCATTATTATGTACATTATATTAGATGTCTATGGTGGTACGATAAAACTCTTATTATACTCATGTAAGTCAAACTTACATAGGGTGGCCTCTTTTTCCACTATTGAGAATTCAAAATGGGTTGTTGTGAGTGTTAAATCATTTTTCCATTCAAAACTAAGACATAATGGATACTCCGGCTAGCTCTTAAGAATACTAAAGGGATGATTACAAAGGCTCTAAAGGGACTCAGTCCAATATGCATTCAACTCAACAAAACGAATATGAAGCAAACAAGGCCTTTGCTAGGTCATGAGCTATTATATGCCTAGGAACATCCCAAAGATAGAGAGAAAAAATAGTGGCTAGGGAATAAATATTAGAAATGAAAGCTGTAATATCATATCATGACGATAGGGTGGTAGACATCTTCAACCAACAATTTGAAGTCTTATTAAATGTACAATTTGTACAATTCATCTCTCGAGGAAAACGAGTACCCTCCTGAATAGAGGAAACTTCCACAAGTAAAGCATTTTGGCAGCTGCCCTTTCAATAGCAATAGGACTCCATGCTTGTTTGGAATGACTTTCCAAGGACTTAAAATATATTTTTTATGTGCTAGTAAAGGGTTTTTAAACATTTAAGCATGCATTACAAATAGATCCTACGATCATGCATGCTAAAAAGTTTGTCTAAAAAGTTGTGTCTAGCTGTCTAGGAGGTGTCCACTTGGGTCCTCACTGCATCTAGAGGTAAGAAAAGGGTGACTTTCTCTTTTGAAGAATTAGCATCCTTCAAAAAGGCACAGTTGGATTAGATTGTTGCAACTTTTAGAGATTTCCACTTGATTTTGAATCTCAAATAAAAAAGTAATCTTTTGGGCACATAGGAACCTCTTTCTGACTGCTTATATAAAATCCTTTCATAATCTTAGATCAAACTTACATAGATATGGCCTCTTTTTGCCCCATATATATTTAAAGTAAGTTGTGAGGGACAAAACATCCTTCCAAACAAGGAGAACAGACACTTCAGCACTAGTAAAAGTTCAAGGTAAGTTACAAAGGGCTCTATAAAAAGCCACCCTGTACCTGAACATAATACCCACTTGGTGAATGAGGAAGAATTTATGAAACATGATTGGTACTGGTAATATTGTTTTTGTTTATTTATGACATGTTTGATAACTATCTCGTTTTTTTCCCCTGTAAATAGAAACATTATAATAAATCGTAGTGCATAAAAGGGACACATGGAAGAATACGAAATCTTCATCTTGTTCTTGATTTTGGTATTCAATGTGCATGGTCTTTTGGTGTTGTTCCACAAATTTTGAACAACTGAAGTGTTGCATTGCAAAATGATACATAACTCTTTTGCGTGAATTGCAGGGAAGTTTCAGTGACCTACACAACTACGAAGGTTAGTCACAACATCATTGTCGTTGTCGGTAAGAAACCGTGCTTTCATTCAGATGAATGAAAGAATATTTAAGGACATACAAATAAACTAAGTCTGACAAAAACAACAGGAAAAATATCCATCATTAGCCATAGAAAGGGACTCAAATCCAAAAGAATAAGACTAAGCTCATAATTACAAAAAAGTTTAGTCGCCAAAGGTGCTTAATCGAGCTACCTCCCGAACATCCTCTCCCCATATTAGGAGAAGTTGAAGGTTTAATTTAGAGTAATGCTGAAATCAGACTTTTTCTGAAATTTGATTGGAAGTAAAATATTAATCACAATGTTAGGAGAATGTTTGTAGTACACATATGGCTAGTGGAGTGGCAAAGTTATATAATCATTTCACAATGGAATCTTGCCCAAGAAAAAAAAAAAAAAGGATCCTATGAAGGGACAGTCCAATTTACAAAGGCTCTTATAAAAGAAACATCAACAATATAAAAATGGCAAGTGCACAATACAAAAAGGAAAGGAAGTTAAAATATAAGCCAAGTGGCTTATTCCACACACTGGGATGGGATCAGAATGGGAGACCCACATTCACTTTTCCATTCTTTTCATTTTCTTTTAGAGAAGCGGTATTGCCAAAAAGAACTTTCAAAGTGATCTCAAAACATGAATTTGATAACAGAAAATTTGTAAAATTAGAGTTTTATGTCATATCTTTGGTGGTAAATTTAGAAATTGATCAAAATTTTGAAAGTTGTTCAAAATGCATTTATGGACTAAAACAGTTATAGTTGCCAATTTTGGTTGTTTCACTCTTTTTTGACCCCTCTATTAACATTTTTTTAGTTTTTCTGTAATTTGAAAAAAAAAAATCAAATATAACGCTTTAAAAAAGTGTGAATTAAGATTTTTTGTAAATTGTTCTTGGTTTGTTTTCAAATCCTATTTTTACCTCTAACTGATCTATTTGGTAAAAAATCTGAAAACAAAAATTTAGATATAGGAGATTCAATAAAAATAAATGTATTTTATGCTTTTAGATATTGTTTTGTAACGTATACAGAAATTGAAGAAAAGAGTGAATTAAGGCTTTTCGTAAATTGTGCTTATGGGATTGTTTTTGAATCCTATTTTCACGGTTGTCAAATGGGTCTATTTGATAAAAAATTTGAAAAAGGAAATTTGAAAATAGGAGATTCAATGAAAATAAATGTATTTTATGTTTTTAGATAGTGTTTGGTGACAGATTCAAAAATTGGATTCTAATTTAAATAATTGTTTAAAATGTCTTTGATATTATAAAAATAAATTATAAAACTAGTTACCCAACTAATATTTAGTTGACAATAAGTTATTATTAATTTATTTATAAATATGATTTATGTTAAAAAAATTATATGATTATTATTTAATAATATTATATAATTTATAATACATTATGTTATACATATTATATTTTTTAAAAATGAATTAAATTTATAACATGGCATATTACATATTTAAATTTTTTTATCTTTATTTAATATAAATCTGTTATTTAAATTTTAAAATTCAAAATCGGGAAACAATGATTAATTTACATTGTTTGGACCACAAAATTTAATAACAATTTTTAGAAATAGAATTTGGATTGTTTGCTAAATATATATTTGTTGAACTAAGTGAATTTGAAAAAATAAAACAGAATTTAGATTTTCTACCAAATAGATCCTTACCTTTTTTAAAGTTTAAAGATTTAGGTCAATTGGAATATTTACGTAGTTTTTTTTTTTAAAAAAATAATTAATTTTATTTTAAATAATTATTTTACCCTTCCATCATGATTCTAAGTCCACATTTTCTCTATTTGACTAAATTGTTGTATGGTCTACACTTTGGTTATTAGGAAATTATTTTAAATGATAAAACGGTTGAAAATATTTACAAATAATGACAAAATATTAGTCTATTGCAGTCTATAACAAATAGACAGTGAAATTTTGCTATATTTATAAATATTTTGGTTCATTTTCCTATATTTGAAAATAACCCTTTGCTATTTAATATAAAAACAATATTTCAAATTTTTTTTCGTGTATGAGTAATCCATTTAAGTTCATGTACTTTCAATAAACAGAATTAATATTCCCTTTATAAATTGTAAAAATATATTTACATAATATATTTTCTTTTATTGACCATTTAAAGTCTGGCCATTAGTTGTTTAAGATAGTTTTTGGATTTAGAATTTGGAATGATAATTTTCTTATGTTGATCTCTCTTGGGTTGAGGCTAACTGATCCAACCTTCTTACTAGTCATGCTAGGGTTTCATCCCTTTTAGGCCTAGCTATGCTGGGCCTTTGGCCTTTGGGTTTCATAGCCGAGACCAATCAGGTCCAATTTTTCTCGTGCCCACTCTTTCATTCTTTTCTTGCTCTCCTTTCACTATCTTACGCTTGATTCCAAAATCCACCTATAACGTTAGGCCCACTCCCAAGTTAGGGTTCGTGATTTTCCAAGTCATTTATCGTGGGTTTTAATCTTATGAACCTATCTTGGGAGTACAATCTCTCCTCCAATCTCCACACTACCCCATCACAAAACTTAATTCGAACTTGTTACGGGCTTTTAGGCTTATAGAGCCAAACTGATTTGAACCGTCCATGCATCAAATTATTTATTAGTTTTTATTTAACAACTTTGATGCAATTTTAAGGTTTTTATCTTTTTTATGACATTTAGGTAATGATAATTTTATTATTTTACCATGAGGCATTATGGTTTCTTTTATTGGGAGACTATTTATAGTCGACCATTAGGCTGTTTAAGATAGTTTTTGGATTTGGAATTTGGAAGGATAATTTTCTAATGTTGATGATGGAGATTCATCATCAACTTTGCAATTCTTGATCTAGGGTTGCATGTTTAAGCATCCAGGTAAGTCTCATCTTGCTTGTAGAGTATTCAAACCTTTAGTAGAGGATTAATTCCCCTTATCTATTGATCAAGATCTTCGATCAAAAGGTACAATTCTAGCTTTTCTCTTTAAATTGGCATCGATTGATTTGGGGGTTTTAGAATTTGATGTTAGGGTTCAATAATTGGGTTCCTAATTTTCAATTTCTAGGATTTTCATATCATTTGAGATCAGAGCCTAGGTTCTAGATCAAATATATCCTGTGAGTATCTAGAATTTCAGCTTTAGATTTGTTTTGTTTTTAATTTGTGTTGTTACTTTGAGAAAGAAAAAAATTTGGAAGAATAAAAGGGGTTCATTGGGAAAAAAATCAGCGCCGATTTGGAAATGAAAATTGAAGGAAGAAGTTGAAGGGCTGCAGATTTGAAATTGGATAAAAACTGGGAAAGGAAACTGTGAAATCGGGGCTTGCAGGTTCGGAAGATTGAATTGCAATTAGGAAAAGAATTGATTAAAAAAAAATTGAAATTGGTGATTTAGAGAATTCAAGTCGGCGATTTGATTGCAGACTTGGCAACTGGGTCGTGGTGTTGCAGAATTGGAATTGGAAAATTTATTGTGGCGAGGCGGTTTTGAAAATAAAAAGATCGAAGAAAGATGGAATTGAAACTATGAACAAAAATTGAGGATAGAGAAGCATGTGTTGATGGTGGTGGGGTAGGAAAAGTAAATGGGTGTGAACTTGAAACTAGCATATTTTATCTTGACATTGTCGGTTCATTAGAGCTTAAAGTAACATTTAATTCTATTCTTGTATCATTGCTTTCAAGGGAAGTAAAACTTGATGTGTGTGAGTTGGGAAACAAAAGACATGAGATAATCGAGACAAAAGCAATAAAAATATATGGAGAAGAAAAGTGTGCAAACATTAATGAGAGAGAAAAACATGTGAATAGTATTCGAGCCCTAGATAAAAATGGGAGATAACTAAAATAAAAACTGTGAGTTTGGAATTTTGTGCAGATAAAAGAGTTTGTTTTATGACGGATGAACTTCAACCAAGTTTGTCTAGTTTATTCTTTGAGGTTTTGCAGGATGTTAAAGGTTTGACTATGAAGTAAAGCTCGATGATTGTGTCTAGTTTTTTTTTGTTGGTTTTTTGGTTCTTAATCTCAAATTAATTAATTAATGTTCTGATGATATCAAATCTGAACTTATCCACTCATAGTTTGTGTTTTGAATAGTCTATTGTATAGAGATCACTCAAATTGAAGTTTAAACGAAGAAGAGATGATCGAAACAAGCTCAAAGGAAAAATCTTGAGTTAGTGACACATGATGGACTTTTGATTTTTAGATTGATTTTAAGAGAAAATGAATTTAATACTATTTTATGTTTATAGCTAACGACTAGCTTTGGACACATGGTGGACATTTAGACTAGTTAAGTTTAAAACATCCACCATTGTTTTTTCTTTTCCAAGATCCAATGGTCCAAATTAAATGTGAGTTTTAACAATTTTTCCACTCTATTTAAACTCATCTTCTTCTTCATGATTTATAATTTTTATTATTTTTCAATCCTCCATAACTCATTAAGCCATCATTGTTGCTCTCTCTTCAAGCTTTAATTTTCTTCCTTTCATCTCGCCGAGAGAGATATTTTATGTTGTGAGGATTGATTTATTGAGTGCTAAATTTGTAAATTCACTCTTTTAAAGAGTTTGTCAAGTATGCTACTTATTTTTCCAAACTATTGTAAGTTGATCTTGAAAAGAGAGTCATTGTAACGGTTTGATCATCAACTATGTAAAGGATCAGGTTTGTTCTTGCACCCAGAAAAAGAACATTGTACGGTTTGACTCTTAGCCGTGGAACGAGTAAAGTTCGTAGTGACATACCCAAGAGGAGCTTGGGAAGTGGATGTAGGCCGGTTGTGTCGAACTAATATAAAATTCTCTATGTCATTTTCTCTATCCCTCTCCGGATTATTTTGGTTGGTTGTTCTTGAATTTCTATATCCATTATCAATCTTGTTATTAAAATTAAATTAGGTGCTTAAAAATGTTAGTTTTAATTATTTGACTATTTTGGGTCGAATTATTATTTAAATTACTTATTAACAAAAAGTTTATTTATTTGTTTAATCAAGCCTACATTAGGAAAATGTTTTAATTAGTTTGATTAAATCCTATTCACCCCTTTAAGGTTGCAATACCGATCCTACACTTTTGATGGTCGCAATTAGAATGAGGATTGGAATGATCGATATTCTTTTTGAAATAGACGGAATCCAAGATGACACCAACATTTGACATCTCATGATTACAAGATTGTTTTACAAGGGAGACCATCCAAGAGGAGTAGTACGAAATTGACATTATTTTCCTCTCATGACTTCAAGATTGCATTACAAGTTTTGACTTGGATTCAAGGACGAATCCTTCAAAAGAAGGAAAGGATGATATGCATCGTCCAAGCATCAAATTATTAATTAGTTTTTATTTAATAACTTTGATGTAATTTTAATATTTTATTTTTTATAACATTTAGGTAGGGGTAATTTTATTATTTTACTATAAGGTACTAGGGTTTCTCTTATTAGGACACTTTTTAAAGTCTAGCCATTCGGTTGTTTAAGATAGTTTTTGGATTTGGAATTTAGAATGATAATTTTCTTCTGTATAGACAGAGATTCATCTTTGCAATTCTTGATCTAGGGATGCATGCTTGAGCATTCAGGTAAGTCTAATCATCCTGCTTGAGTGTTCAAATCTTGATTAGAGGATTGATTCTCCTTATCTCTTGATCTTTAATCAAAAGATAATCCAATTATAGTTCTTCCCTTTAAATTGGCATCAATTGACTTGGGAGTTTTAGAATTTGATGTTAGAGGTTCAATTGTCGTATTGTCTATTTCACCCCTATTTGATTTAGTAAGAGGGGAGGCTTTCTTCAAGAATATCCTTTTGATCCAATGAAAAAAATATATATATGTTTTTTTAAGATATATTGGTAGGCCATCTGGTAACCTTCCGTAGGCTAGCTAGAGGAATGGTTTACCACATATATTAAATAAGTTGGGGTTTCATCCCCTAGTGTAAATAGGTTATCTGACTTAATTCATCTGGCAATAAAATAAAGAAGGTGCTTACACTTTGTTCTCTTATACCTTTATGTTTTTCAGATCATTAGTCATCCCTTTTTTTTTATAGGGCTATAGAGAATTCTTTCTCCTAAGGCTAATTCTCTTCTTGGAGGGTTCTAGACATGAGATAGCCTAAGGGTCAGATTTTCTATGACAAATGCTTTTTAATATTATTGCTTTCTTTATTATATGCTTTCATAGTTGACTACTATCATATTCTTTCCTAAAAAGGGAAAAGAAGGGTAGTTTGACCATGATCGAGTTTCTCTCTTCCTTAATGCTATCTTCTTCTTAACCTCGTTTTTCAAAACCATGATCAGAATGGATCCGAAGCTTGGGTTTTCATATCACAAACCTTTTTGAGGTCCAACTAATTTCCTAACGCACCCCTCCATCTCATGACAAGGTTATATGCCAAATCATGCCAAACCCACACTAAAGATAGGCCCAACAACAAGTCATTACTTTCTTGACCTGAGGTGGATCTCGAGTCATGGGCGAACCTAGAATATTATCTTACCAAACCTATTATGGCCCAATCAGCTTCCTCGTATTCTTCCCCACCCTGAGGGTAGAGTTGTGGTTGCTTCTTTTATTATTTCTTCGGATGGATTGTTGCTTTCTATGCCAATTTCCCTTGTAGCTTCCTCTTTCAAGTGTCACTTTTCTCATCTATGTTAATGATGTAGCTTCCACTTCCTTTGTCGAATAACTTAGATCTGCACAAAGGTCTTCCACTCTTGGTGATGGTATTCTAATCTTTACTGGGACCGCTTCTTCAACCCCAAAAGAAAGAGAAAAAAGGGTTTCTCCTGTAGAAGTTCTTGTTGTCGTTCTATCTGCATAATACGCTTGGTAGTTCTTCCGTCCATAGGCCTTTTAATTCTTTAAGCTTTGTCTTTAAACTTTGTTTAATGATTTTATTTACTGCCTCTACCTGTCCATTTGCTTAGGGATGGGCTGAGGAGGAACATCGATTTGTGATGTTGAGATCTGAGCAAAATCTTCTAAATGCTGAATTATCGAATTGCTTTCCATGATCTATTATAATGGTGGTGGGGAACCCAAATCGACACACAATGTTTTTTCAAATGAAGTTTATAATGTTCTTTTCTGTTATAGTTGCAAGTGTCTCGACCTTGGTCCACTTTGTAAAGTATTCTACTACTACCATTGCAAACTTTGTTTGCCCTTTGTCTTAAGGGAGTGGCCCAATAAAGTCTATTCCCCATTGTGCGGAAGGCCAAGGACTTACAATATTGGTTAACATTCAGGTGGTTGCCTTGGGATTGGTGTATATCGTTGGCATTGGTCACATGCTCTCAGAAAGTCTCGCGCATCTCGAAGCATGGTTGGCCAATAATAGCCTTGCCTAACAATCTTGTTGCATAAAGATCTTGCTCCAAAATTATTGCCACATATCCCCTCGTGAACCTCTCTCATTACATATTTTTCCTTACTAAGTGTCAGGCATTTCAACACAGACAATAGATAACTTCATTTAAAGAGTTTGTCATCCTCTAGGACGTAATATATTGCTCGCCTCTATAGTCGCTTAGGCTCTATCTTTTTTTAAGGTAGCTCTCCTTTTTTTCAAATATTTGATTATCAGATCTATCCAAGTTAAAATTCTATCAATTTTATCATCATCTCTTTCTTCAACCTCGACCTTGGCCTCATTCGTGGTAGGGTCAGGCCCAGACTTGGTTTCAACAGGTCGGACTTGGAGAAATTTGGCTCTTTAATATCCATGGTCTCAACCTTGGAGAAACCTGGTTCTTCCACATCCATAGCCTTGGCCTTGGCCTCGTCCCTAGTGGGGTCAGCTTCGAACTTGGCCTCAGCAGCCTTGGATTCAGAGAAATTTGGTTCTTCAATATCCATAACATATTCCTTTTGTATACGGGTCTCAAACAAGATTTCTATCGGTACTAATAGACTAAATTCTGTCTCATATGTTGCTGCTAGTTGAGCTAATGAATATGCGTTCACATTCTGTGACCTTGGAACCTACTTGATCTCATATTTTGGGAACGAAGCGAGTAACTCCCTAACCTTGGTTATTTAAGTTGTCACCTTCGTTCTTTGGCTTGGTATTCCATTGTAACTTATTTTACTACTAATTGTGAATCACTCAATTAGAAGGTTAGAAACATTTATCTCTTTAGCAAATTTTAATCCTACAATGAGTGCTTCATATTCTATCTCATTATTTGACGCTCGAAAATTGAATCTAAGGGCATATTTGTACCGTTCACCATCGGGAGACACCAGTTAGATCCCTGCTCCACACCCTTTCATGTTGGATGATCCATCAACTGAAAGGGTTTATTGAAGTCCTAAACCCATCGAATATAATGAATAGACCTCGGTATTTGCTTTCACTCTATTGGCCTTCAGCATTGACCTTGGTCTTGACATTAGCCAGAGTTAATTCTACTAGCAAGTATGCCACTGCTTGTCCTTTTATTGAAGTCCTTGACTTGTAGTGAATGTTATGTTCTCTTAGTTCTATTGCTCATTTCATTAAACGCCATGACGTCTTGGATTTTTGCAGTACTTGCTTTGATGAAATATTAGTCAAAACCATAATTCTGTGTATAAAAGTAGAGGCACAATCTTCTTGCTGAGACGATTAGTGCAAACACAAGCTTTTCTGCCTGTGGATACTGAAGGATGCATAAACACCTATGCAGAAGTGGACCGTGTCCAAATCAAGCTTTCATAGATAGGATTCACTCAAAATTCAGGTCAAGTCACCTATGGACATCCTAGTGAAATGTAAGTCTCTTCTATCAATGATGTTATATAGCGAGACTATTCATTTCGTGGTCCGGACTTATACAAACTATATAATACTCCTGCTCACATGTCTCCACATGAATTATCAGAATCAGATCATTTATAGCACTTTACAACAATTGAAACAATTACAAAGCGAGTCGTGTTGTTGTGTCACTAGGATAAGATTTACCTTATCCATCTACTATAGACCATTTAGGTTATCTCCATTTAGGGCATCAACCCTAACAATCTTCCATTTGTCCTAAAGTTAGTGGGGTTAACATCATAAAAGTCAAACTATTACAAAAGTACACAAGAACAAGAAACTAGGGCATACAATACGCGTCTAGTACAAAATCTCTCACTTGTCCTAGACTAGATGTGGTATGTCCTGTAGACCCATACTCTTAAGGTGACCCTCAAACACCTTAGTTGTGAGGGCCTTTGTAAATGGATCAACCAAGAATTTCCTGACCCAGACAGCCTCCTTTGCAGCTTCACAAGCCGCTACATATTTTGCCTCCATGGTGGAGTCAGTAATACACCCTTACTTGGTGTTTCTCCATACTACAACCCCTTCATTAAGAGTGAACACTGATCCTGAAGTGGATTTTATATTAATTTAATTAATAAAAAAAACTAATTATTACAAATAATAATTAAAAAAAGGAAGAAAACCGCTGTTGAACCGCCTGAGCAACGAACCGTTGGTTTGAATCGTTGGATCGTGAATCGTTCACCAAAAAAATCGGTCTGAATCGCGTCTTCATGTTCAGAATGTTGTGGCACTATGGAAACTTTTTCCATTGTGTCACATCGAAACACCACGACGCTAGGACACAGTGCCAAGGCATTGTTGTACAGACAACCTACTACACATATCGATTTTTGCAACGTTCTCCTCTATTTTTGGCCCCAAAACCTCCAGATCTTTATCAGAAAATACCACGAATGATCCAAACTAATAAATTTATAGACTCGATAGCAATCATGCCCCAAACAAAAAGGCCTTTACATACCGAAATGTAAAAATAAGCAGCGAAAATCTAAAGGCCAATCCCAAAACATCCAAAGATGCAGAAACCACATTCATCAACATAAATATAGTATAGAAAAAAAAATCCACTATAACTCTTAATTAATTTAAAAAATAATAAAAATTGGGACTCAAAATAAACGTGCTCTTATACCAATTGAATTATGCATAAACACCCATGCGGAAGTGGATCATGTCTAAAGTTTTATTTTATTTTTTTCCAGAAAAACGGAATTCAGAGGATGGAAAAACATATGCATTTTAATTTACAACGTGCTTAAAAACAGAAAATAGAGGAAATTAGGGTTAGGTATTACTTACCCTTGAAGTCACAAGTTCTTCTCGCAATTCCTCTCTTGGTCACGAACGCAACAATCTCCCACAATCTTGAAAATGCCAAAATACAGTAGTTCTGAAAACACTATCACAAGGAAACCTCTGTATTCTCTATAGGGTGAGAATTGTAGAGAGAGTTTTGTTGGCTTCTCTTTTTATTTTTAGCAAGGAGGGAATTCAAAAGAATTTTGAGAGAAAAGAAAAAAATTGTAGAGAGATCGATTGGGATAATTCAATCATCTTCTTCGTGAGAAGTGAGGAAGAAGATCATATCCCTAAAAAAACTCCCCACTTCCACGATAAAGAGAATGGGAGAGAAGTTATTTCCATAACTTTCCCTTTAATTAATTCAAAAATATAATTTAATTTAATTTATATAATAACCAATTTATTATATAATATATATTATATTATATGTTATATCAATATAACATATAACCTATAGTTTATATTATATCATATATAATAGAACTTCTAGTTTGATATTCTCTAATTTATCTATATTATTTAATATGAATCAAATTCATATTAAATTTAACATATAGTTTTTATATGAATCAAATCTATATAATTAATATTTGAATCATATTCAAATATTTATTTTCTCTCAAATAAAACTTTATATTATAATGTATCAAATACTTTTTATTAATTACGTCACTTATAATTAATTCCCTCAATTAAATTGAACAATTCAAATTAATCCAAAATTAATTCAATTCTCATTAATCCTAATTAAGCTACCGAAGGGACCTTATGGACCTATAGATTAAAGCTCCAATGGTACTTGATTAATTAATTAAACTTTTTAATTAAATTAACCAACTTCCATTAATTTCCGGTTACTCCACTAAAGACTGATAACTGCACTCTTTGCATTACAAATATATTTATGTATCAATTGGATTAAACCAATCTATGATGCGTCGACCCTTCACAAATTGCTCATAAGTACAGTTGGGCCAAAATTACCATTTTGGCCCTGTAGTTACATCTAACTCCTTAAGTACCACTGATCCTTCTAATCAATAATAAGTTATAGTCCAACTATGACCGTTTCTCTCGAGGCAAGAGATGGTGTGACGCCACATTGTTCAAGCCTCGAAATCAGACATTAAGGGAGCAATTTCTCTACTTACTATAGAGAATAAATGAATTTCTTCATGTGAAGCTGCGTTTCTAATTCCCCAATCAGACAAATCCCCGAAATGGAAGACATATTGAGTTGACGATACATGCCACTTTCACCTATGAAAATCAAAGAACTACCTTCATAGGCAGGAGTTCGCAACTCGCTCAGGATTTAGGTCAAATCACCTATGATCATCATGGTGAAATGTAAGTCTCTTTTATCAACGATGTTGTATAGTGAGACTATTCATTTCGTGGTTCGGTCTTATCAAACTCTTTGTATAGAACACCTTTGCTCACATGTCTCCACATGAATTATCAGGATAAGCTCATTTATAGCACTTTACAACAATTGTAACAATTACAAAGTGAGTCGTGTTCATAGTGTCCCTAGGATAAGGTACCCAACCTTATCCATCTACTATAGACCATTTAGATTATCTCTTAAACATGATCTATCTGTATGTCTCCAAAAACATGTTTAAGTTATAGAAGATAACCTTGGATCTTAGTTTATCAGTCTTGTGGGTTAATGCTACTAAATGTCAAATAAAATACCTCTTATTTTATTAGATAAGTACAATATTTGTACATTACAAATACAAACTACGGGATCCATGAGATTTAGGGTATCAACCCAATAGATACCTAGTTTCAGCCCCACCATTGCCTTGCTTGTATAGTAAAGTGGGCATTCATTCTCATTTTCCTCCTTGCTCCCTACAGTGTTAGATGTTGTTAAATAGAGAAGTAGTTTGTCCTCTGGAAGAGGCTTGGCAAGAATGGGAACTTTACTTAAGTATGCCTTCAATTCTGAAAAGGCTTTGTCACGGTCTTCTGTCCATTCGAACTAGGATCCCTTCTTTAAAATCTTAAAGAAAGAGAGACACTTGTCGATTGCTCTGCTGACAAATCTATTTAAGGTTTCTATCTTGCCATTAAAAGTTTTGGAGTTTCTTGAGACTGGTTGGAACAGACATGTCAAGGATTGCTTGAATTTTGTCTGGGTTAGCTTTTGTTCCTTTCTAATGAACCATAAAGCCTAAGAACTTCCTTGATGCTTCCCCAAAAATACATTTGGTAGGGTTTAACTTCATATTATACTTGCAAAGGATCTAGAATGCTTCTTCAAGGTCAGTTTCATGTTGACTAGCTTTAACACTTTTTACCAACATATCATCTACGTATACTTCCATGTTTTTTGCAATAAATGGAGCAAACATGTTATTTATCAATCTTTGATATGTAGCTCATGCGTTCTTAAACTCGAATAGCATGAATGTATGTACTTGTATCCATAATAAAGGAAGTCTTCTTTTGGTCTAATTCATTCATCTTAATCTGGTTGTAGCCTGAATATGCATCCATGAAACTCAACATCTCGTGGCCAGCTGTTGCATCTATTAACTGATTTATCATGAGTAGAGGAAAATTGTCCTTTGTACAAGCTTTATTAAGATCAATAAATTCTATACACATTCGCCACTTACCATTTGTATTCTTCACCAAAACTACATTAGACAACCATTGAGGATAATGGTGAACCTCTCAAATGAACTTAGCTTTCTCTTGATTAAACATTTGTCATTTTTGCTCTACTATATTAAGGCGATGCACTATTATCTACATTAGGGATTATATCCAAATCCTTATCTATATTAAGATGATCACTATTATGTTGGGATCAATTTCATGCACATCCTCGTACTACCAAGCAGATACATTTGCATTTTGCCTCAGAAACCTTATCAAGCTCTCTCTTTGTTCTTCTCTCATTTTGGTTCCGATATTTATCCTCTTATCCTCTGCGGTGAGTGAGATTGATTCCAAAGTTTCTCCTAGCTAACTTCTTTGGTTCGCCTCGGCGTTGGCCTCGACTCTTCCCTCGATTAGGGAGGTCGGGGAACTGATCTTTCCTTCTCTCTTTTGAGAAATTGAGAATCTATTTTGATTTGGGCTCTCCTTCCTCGAAACTTTAAGAGTCGGCCTTGGCATTAGCCTCAGCCTTGTTCCCTCAGCTGGGAAACTGGTTCTCTCTTTTCTCTTGAAGAATCGAGAATCTCTTTTCATCCAGGTACTCTCCTCTCAAAACTCCAAGGGCCGACCTTGGCCTTGGCTTTAGAATTCCTTCCATGGCTGGGATACCGACTGTTGCTCTTTTCTTTTGAAGAATCTTGAATCCCTTTTGATCCAAGTTCTCCCCTCCTAAAACTCTTAGGGTCGGCCTCGACTAAACAAACTTTTTTTTTACTTCACTTTGTTTCCTTCACTATCTTCTTTGTTCGTTGCTTTAGCATGTAGCTTCAACCTTCCATCCTTCTGGTTTGGGATTGTGGGGATCTAATTCGCCCACTCCCTTGTTCTTGGATTTTGAATATCTCCTCAAGTAAACCCTTATTTGGCCCAGACCGAGGCAACTCATCTCCTTGGATCCTCAATGGGCGATGATCTTGACTGACACCATCCTCGCATTGGTTGATACCTTCCATTCCTTTATTCACTTATTTGTGAATCTAGTGACAAATTTTAATACAGGATTTTCTTTCTTTCCCACAGACAATGCCAATTGTTGATATCAAATTTTGACCAAGGAAAAATACACCTAACTTCCAAGTGACAACAATGGTAAATTTATATTTCGGGGAAGAGAGCTCGTCTACAAGCAAAAAGAAAATATGCACACAGGTGTGATGCAGGCTACATGCATTCTGATGTCTAAGTCAGGAAAGTCAAAGGCTCAAATTAATCTAACTAAAAGTTCATAACTTACTTGTCTTATGTTTGCCTCTCCTTGTTTTATTTATAGGCTTTGACCCTTCTCTTATTCCTTATCTGATTAGGATTTTTGATTGGGCAGGTTAAGTGTGGATCTCTCTCTTGCTAGCCACGTTAGTTCATCCCTTTTAGGCCTAGCTATGTTGAGCCTTTGGACTTTGGGCTTGCATAAGGGGCTCACCCTCTGCTAGGGCCGAGGTCGACCAGACCCAATTTTTTCTCGGACCCACTCTTTCATTCTTCTCTTGCTCTCCTTTAACGGTTTTACCCTTGATTCCATAATCCACCCATAACAACCATAAAAAATGTTTGAACAAAAGTATGTCGGCAAAAAACGAGTTTTCATACTAAAAAATATATATGGTATTAGTGTAAAATGTAAGGAATCATATGTTTGCACAAAAAGGGAAAAAAATCATTAATCATATAAATTCAGGGTTAAAGAGTAGAGACGATGTTTACTTTATTGGAATATGACATAACTTTGAGGATGTAAATAAAATTGTTTTGTAATTGAGTGTTCAAATTATGTGGTTAAAATATTTTACATTTTTCAAGAAGGAAAAATAAAAAGGTTGTTCGATTGTTAAGCTTTTTCAATGTCCATGATTGAGGGCTAAGTAGTTGTGAAAAGTTTTCATTTGTTTGGAATATGTTTGGTGCTTAGGAATGGGAAAAAATATATAATGTAATTGAGTGTTCAAAAATTGAAATAAAAATTTGTGTTTAATATATGAATACTTTGTGGGAATTTGTTATGTTTTAAGAAGGAAAAAGATTGAGCATTTTTTGTGTTAAAAATTTTAGGAAAATATGTATATAGTTGGGAATTAAAAAAAAAAAATAGCAAGACAAAAGAATACCACTACAAAATCAATTTCATTTAGAAACACTGCAATAATTGAGCTCCACATACAATTTAACTCTCCAAACAATAATTACCAATTCAATTCAACTCATTATACCAAATATCCCTAAATATTTAACATGGGTAGATATTTTCGTTTGTTATTATAGGATCTATTGGGTTTCTCAATTTAAGTTATTTATTGATGATAGATATCTTAGAAATATTAAATTGATCTACAATAAGATTTGAAGCTTGGAATTAAAGTTGCTATTGCTTATTGCAAGTGTTTCAAATATATGTGATTTATGGAGTTTCTTTAAGAGAGAGAGAGAACGAGTTAAATAGTAAATTTGAAATTAGAAGATAATTTTCTCCTAATAAAAAATTAACATTTTCGTTGAAATTCGTTGAAATATAATCGACCAGCTAGATTTGAATAAAAAATTAACATTTTCATCTTATTGATTATTTTAGACTTTCTTGATAAAATTAACATTAAGATGTTTTTTTTTTTAAATAATGTTATTTTAATATATATTAACAAAAATAGGATAGGGCTGAAAAGATTGACAAAAATAGATTTTTTAATCGTGTACCCGGTACATGATTACCATAAGTCGTGTATTGGGTACACGGCTTCCTTCTCCATTAAACTGCAACGTCTCTTCTTCTTCCTCCATCTGAATCGTTCTTCCTCCATCCAAACATCATCTGAAAACCTCCGCGGCAACTTATTTTCTCTTGTTGCTGCCACTGTGAGTCGATCTACCGAAGGATTTTCTTTGACTGAGGTAAAGTTTTTTCTTTAATTTTTTCCAATATATGTATTTGTTTATAAAAATGAGGATCAAGTTTGAAAATGTATAGTTTATGGATCCATGATTTAAATATATAATCTTCATATATATCCTTATGTGTAGTTTATGGATCTATGATTTATTTTGTTGAACTTAGAAATTAGATTTTGTTAGGTGATTTTGTTGGACTTTTTTTTTTTTTTTTTTATGATTATGTTGGCCTATTTGTTGGGCTATTTTTCTTTTTATGATTAATTTATTGGATGATTATGTATTTGTTGGGTTGAATTTAGAAATATATGTATTTGTTTGTAAAAAAAATGAATTGCTTCATATATATATATTATTTTATTTGCATTTGGACTGAATTAAAGGTATTATTTATGGATATACTATTTTGTTTTTATTTGGGTTAATTAAAATATATAGTTTATGGATCTTAGATTTGGGTTGATTTAAATGTATAATATTTAGATCTTATATGTTGAACTTAGAAATTGGATTTTTTTGGGTTGACATATTAACATATTTTTTGTCAACTATAACAATTGAAAAAATCATAATAAATATGTCGATGCGTCCTAAATATTTAGTTATTCTTGAACCTGGAAATGATGAAGACATTGATATTGATGTTGAAGTTGATGAATTATTTGGAAACGATGGTAGTGGGGAACATGATCTTGAGTTGGTACCGTCGGATATGTTCACCCAAATAGATTAGAAAATTACAAATTCAACATGTGAACTAGGGTCTACTTTGGAGGAAAGGAGTATATGTATAGATAATTGTAGTTTAATACAGAAAGGAAAGATATGTTCACCCAAATAGATTAGAAAATTACAAATTCAACATGTGAACTAGGATCTACTTTGAAGGAAATGAGTATATGTATAGATAATTGTCGTTTAATAAGGAATGTTGTTTTATACTAAAGAAGATTTACAGCTTGCAGTAGAAAAATATTGTATAACAGAACACTACAAGATTATTGTAATGGAATCAGACCAAGATCTTTGGTATGTCAAATGTAAATCATGGAAGGATGGTTATGATTGGAGGTTACGGGCATGTCGGCGTAAAAACTCATGGGATGTTCGAAATCACCAAACTTCAAGGAGAACACTCATACCACTTATTGATGAATGCTACAAATTGTCCAATTTCAAGTGATGTTATGAAAGTCGCTTCCATCCAATAGAACACCTATATTATTGGCTAGAATTATCATTTACAGAAGTTCGTTCGAATGCGGACTTACCAAGAGAATAGGGTCGGCCAAAAAGTATGTGCATTCATAATGTAATGGATTGGAGAGAGGCAGGCCAAAAAGTTCGATGTACAATTTGCAAGAGAGAAGATATAACAGACGTACTTGTCCACGGCGTACTTGTTCACAACGTACATTAGGTACTTCGTCTTCGGGTCATTAGGTGTATCTTTTATGTACTTATATTTTTTATGTAATTGTATATTTTATGTACTTGTATTTTTCATGTAATTGCATCTTTTATGTACTTATATTTTTTATTAATTGTATATTTTATGTACTTGTATTTTTCATGTAATTGTATCTTTTATGTACTTATATTTTTTATGTAATAGTTTCATTTTTTATAATGGTACTTTGTATGTAATGAATTTATTTTCCATGTAATTGTTTCTTTTTATGTACTTTTTATTATCTTTTATGTGATGGATTTTATTATGCGATGAAATTTGTACTTCTTAGATAATGGAGTCTGGTCCTTCTAATTCTATACAACTATATCAACAAAATACGCATCGTTCACAATTGATATGGGATAGTTCTTCTATAGTAGTTTTGAATTGTCGGAGAAGGGAGGCATCTACACAACATACTATCCCATTTGATCAACGTATTATTCCCTACATTGTATAGTTAGGTTTTCTTGGGGTTGCACAAATCGGATTTATCCAATTTGATTAGCACCTCATTATCACTCTAGTTGAGCGTTGGAGACCAGAAAACCTGCTTTGTGGGGAATGTACAATTACACTGCAGGATGTTGCCATACAGCTTGGGTTACGAGTGGACGGGAAACCATTGACAGGTTCACTACAATATGATTGGAAGAATGTTTGTGAAGAACTCTTAGGCGTTTTACTAAATGATCTGAAAGGCTCAAGATTGAGTATCCCCTAGTTGGCATCCTAGTTTCCAGAATTATCTCCCAATGCCGACGACATCAGTGTACGTAGGTATGCACGAGCATACATTATACAGCTTATTGAAGGATTTTTGTTCGCTGACAAGTCAAATACTCTAGTGCATCTCATGTTCCTCCCACTACTGTCTAATTTCAAGTATGTTGGTACGTACTCGTGGGGTGGTGCATGTCTTGCATGGTTGTATAGAGAACTTTGTCGGGCTACCAATGCACAATCGTTGGAAATAGTAGGATCACTGGTACTACTATAGGTATGGCTTATGATAGATTTCCAATTATCATCGTCTACTTAGTGCCAGGTATTATTTCATTTATATATTTATTTCGTTATCATTTTATGCAAGAGTATAAATTAATTATATTTTTTATAATTATAGATGGAGTGGTGTATTAGCTACCTCTGAATAGTCCACAAATATGTTGCTAATATATCAAAAAATATTTGACAGATTGATGCACAATCAGGTAAGAAATGCATATATAAATGAATATTTAAAACATTTTGGATGTATACTTATCTTCTTCTTTTTGTCATATTAATTAGACGCCATACACACAACAGATTTAGTCATCACTACCTGATTACTGTCGTGATGATGAAGACATCTAGTTGACCGTTAGCCCTCTTATATGCTTCCATATAAGAGTGGCATCATCCAGATCGTGTGTTGAGACAATTCGGTCTACGACAAACCTTCGTTGTCCTATACACTCCCAACACTACACCAGATTGATTCGAGAGGTAAGCACGACCAGATTTTCGTCGAATCCACACAGAATATATATCCTAACATGATCGTTGTGCACAGGGAGAAATAACAAATGGGTCAGTTGTATCAAATGACTACTTTTCCTAGTACGATTCAATCACGAGGCAATTTATCACACTTGAAGGCGCTTACTATTACTGCATGATAAGATATTTAAAATCAGACATTTTCCATATATATGATATAAATATTGTTTAATATTTATTTTTTTTCATCGTACATAATAATTTTATCATAGATGTACAACAATATTCAATGCAGCACAACTTACTAGAGTTGTGTTCAATGTATCACCAAACATTGGTCAACATAGGAAGTATTATTTAACAAACAAGACGACTCAATGTTGCTGACACCGATCGAAGACGTATTAGTCATAGACGACAACATCAGTAGGGTGAACCTAATTCAGAGAGACACGAAGACAACCCCATGTGGGATAAGGGCTAGGGGGTCGTCTTTAAATTTCAGGTAAACTTTTATTTTCAAATTAAAGAACTAATTGTAAATTTTCTTTAATATCATGACATCTTTTTTTTAATGAGTGCAGAATATGTTTTAATTGTAGATTAAATATATAATTAAGTTTAATAATGAAGGAATTTGTAGACCAGATCCTAAAGTCTTAATATTGTTGTACATCTCCGAGTAAAAAATAATAATAGTCAATCTATGTTTTTAAAAAAAATCATGGACCCGGTCCACAAGTCTCCACCGATCAATCAAGTCAGCCAATGCTGGATTAAACGTTAATCGTGTACTCCATATACGATTTCACTACCTTACTTTTGTCAATAGTTTCCATTCCCACCTACTTTTAAAAATCCTTTCTCATATATTCCATTTTTGTCAATAGTTTGAAAAAACACTATTTTTTAATTTCATTCTACCAATTTTTTTAAATATTATATAATCTCCAAATCTTGTATCTTTTCAAAAAAAAATTCAAATTTGGTTATCTTTATCAAATCTTATATCAAATAAATGGATTTACTTATTAGCAAATGGATTTTTCATATCTCAATCACCTGTAATTTTTACATTTTGGAAATGATCAATTTTTATTAAAAAAAAAAAATTGATTTAAAAAATATATAGAATTTTGGTATTAATCTTGCATAAGATTTCATTGAGAAAACTCAAATATATAGAATCTCAATATTAATTTTGTTCAAAAATTCACTAAAAACGTCCAGAATTTTCGATAGGATGAAAAAGTTAATTTCCTTTTATCAAAATCTCAATGGTCGATCGATAGACCCAGAAACCATTTCAACGAATTTTCTAAAAAGATGCTAAGGACTGACCATTTTCCTTTCATACCACACTTAATAAACACATAACTACACATTTTTATCCAATAGAAATAGATCACTCAAGTAAAATAAAATAAAATANAAAAAAAAAAAAAAAAAAAAAAAAAACCATTTGGGTGGGGAGAGGAAACATTTGATCAAGAGAGGATTGTTGAGTAGAATATTCAATTATGAGTTAATTACAATAAATAAGAATATAAGAATGTATGTCCTAACCATTATATAATTGATATCCAAAACTTACATTTTTTTAGCAAAGGGTGAAATCGAAGAGAATAAGGGAACCTACTTTGAGTGACCTATAGCCATTAAATTACAGAGAACTACAAATCTCATCTTTGTATCTGATCTGGTGTGTGGTTGCTGGTGGCCGACGATGAAGCCGTTCTACCGTTCAGGATTCCGTTATCCATCGGTGGACTCACTCCCCATTTCCCCTCTGATTCCATTGGCTCAATCACTTTAACAGATCCATCAGTCAACCCGATGGCTAATTGGTTCGGATCTAACGGATGTGTAGCGACGACGAGCGGGTATGCAGCTTGGCTTCTACATAAGTTAGAAATGACAAAAAAGATGTAATGTTTATGAGGAAGGGTAGAATTCGATAAAAACAACTCTAAGCTCTAAGCATGAGTCTCTAATCATTTAACGAAAACATAAACTTCAATTACTTACGAATTCAACACTGCAGGTGGGAGGTACACCGATGGGGCGATACGACATCTTAGTCGCAGAGTATCGGCATCAAACACTCCAATGTTACCATCGCAAAATGTAGTATAGACCAATTGACTGTTGCAGGAATAAGCTGCATAAGAAATAGGGGCTGACAGCACGTCTTGTGGAACCCACTGTGGAGAAGAACTAAGAGTTATAAATCATGTTGTTGATAGTATCAGAATATGGGATCAACGACAACAGTAAAATCTGTACCTGCCGGATACGATCCATTTTTGAGGCATCATATATAGCTATCTGGGTCTCGTGGACCACCAACAAACGTATCTGATCAGAATGGAACTGTACACGAGTATCACCGACAGGCATCTTTCCTGCTGGGAGCTGGATTGTTATGGATTTCCTCTTTTCCCATGTGTCGATGCTCCACAAACACAGCTGCAGAGTTCAGCAATTATTGGTAAAAGATGGAAAAAAGCAAGAGCCAATTTTTATTCATGGAGGTAGGAAAAAACTAAACCTAAAAACAAAAACCCAACGCCCAAAGTCTCTGGGGGATCTTGAATCTTGAAGTACCAAAACTTTTGCGTCAAATGAGAATTTAGGCAAAACTCAAATGAATGAACAACACATATGCTTAGACCTAATACTATTATTTTATACCCTTTTTTCATAAGGGTATAAAATAACGAAAACCATACCACTTTGAAGGATTGAAAGGAACTAAAGAAAAAGAGTGGTGGGTTGAAGGTACGAGAAGATTTGATAATAAATATACTAATTTTGAGGTAATAAAAAAAAGTAAGCTTGAGAAATACACATGGTTTAGCAGTAAAAAATGAGGGGAGAGGGGGTTGAATACCATTTTGGTCCCTATACTTTGAAGTCTGTTCAATTTTAGTAATATACTTTCAATAAATTTTAAATTTAGTCTCCACGGCTAGTTTATTGTTTATTTTTTCAAAAACTTTTTGTTATTTATTAGCATTATTATTATAAATTTTAACAAATTTTCACATATTCTATTTCCTTAATGAAAATTATGATTATTACTATTTATCCAATTTTGGTAAAAATTAACTTTGAGGGACTAAATTTAACATTTATTAATAGTACAAAAACTAAATTGAAAAAATTTCAAAGTATAGGGACCAAAATGGTACTTTAACCTATATTATAATAAAAATAAAACCCTAAAGAGGAAGCAAAGTGAGATAAAGGAGAAAGTAAAGATTGACTAAATCCTAGTTGATCAAGGAGATTCAAGCTTATATAACATTGTTCTTCCTGAGCTCAGAAAGCATTAAATGCTAGATAAAAGGTGAATTCCTTTTAGTTCTGCAGATACGGTACCGAAACAAATGTTCTGCAGGTTATGGCGAGCCAAATAAAAACGATAGAGGAAAAGTTTACACGTTTGGTTTTTGTAATTGTTCCTTAACAGAGACAACCCAGAAATACTATTGACAAGAAAATGATATCACTTACTTGAGCATCAGCACCAGAAGAAACCAAAATATTGAGATTGGTGGAAAAGGCTAGACCCGTTATCCGCTTCTGGTGGCCCTTCAATTTTGATTTTACCTGAAGAGAGAAGACATAAAATGCTATAAGAGACAAAAATGAAATAGGTTAAAGGGCAAGAGACAAAACTGAAATAGGTTAAAGGCTATATTGTGAAGCCCTCTAGGGTTAAGGGTAAGGTATGAACATTGAGAACCTATTCCCTAGAGAAGGTGATGGAAGTAACCGTATGTCGAGAAAATTTATAGTACTATGAGAGTATGATAGTCTCTTTGATCATACTATAAATTTGTCTTGATAAATATTAGTGGACCCACATGAATGTTAGTGAGTCTTACTCTATTTCTAAAAACATGCTGATGTGGCTCACAATAAATGGAGGGAGTGTGGAAAATTTTCTATACTCCCGTACTACAGAAAATCTTCCCTTATATTTTAAAGAAAAATACCTCATCCACTCTGACATTGTATATGTGAATGGTTGAATCCTCCATTCCTATGGCAATAATGTTGTTATCTTGAGGGTGGAAAGCTAGGAAGGTAGAAGCAGGAGGAGGAGCCATGAATGTTGTCATAACCTACAAGTCCAAGCAATTCATCACCAACCAGAAAACTATAGATTAAAATATTTTAATGCGTTTCTTGATAAAATACCTTAAATGTCATCATGTTAAATAAGGAAACTTTTCCACCGGATGCTGACATTACATATGAGTCGTTTTTTGATAGCGCTATACAAGGGACAGCTTCTTCAAGGTTTACACCTGAGACATCATTAGTCATGAGAAGACCACTGTTTGGTTGCCAATGCTGTGGAACAACATTGGCAGTGGCCTAAAACTCAACGGTTAAGAGAATTGTCTTCAAAATGAATAAGAAAAAGAGTGACGGAAAGATGTAAATTCATGAATGCCAACAGAAACTAATGTATTATCTTGCTAATGAATCTCAAGAAACTGATAGAAATCAGCATATGCATGTCAAAAGCTATCCGAGCTAGTACCTTTCCACTTGGATTCTGTTCGTTACGTGTCCATTTCCAGAGCTTCTGGATTCCATTTGACCCAAGGGCCAAAAGACCAACACCAGAATTTGTATACAGAAGTCTAACGACCTGAATGGTATGTAAGAATTGAGCCCATGTGGAAATAATATCTAAGAAAACAAAAAATTTGAATATATAACAAACCTTGTAGGAGGAATCTGCATTGTCAGGCATGGTGACCAACCGGCAACTGGTTGGATCAACAATTTCAGCCAACTGCCAGGGTTTGGCTTTATCAATTGCATCTTCTACCGTTCTTGGTTTGTCCAAATTTCTCCCCAAACCATCGACACCATTCTTCAGAAAGTGGGTGATAAATCAAAATAGTCAATAATTCTAGCAGCAGAATAGGCTAAATGACAAAAACATTAAAAACAGATAAGAAATTAGGGATTATACTCTTGAACTACAAGTGTCCCCTTACTGCAAAAGGAACATTAGTACAATGACAAAGACAACTAATACAATTCCATTAAAAGAGAATAAAATTAAAAGGAAGAACCAAAGAATCAGGATAAATGAAAGGAGCTAATTCATAACCGCTCAACTTTTCACTGCTAACATTAGGTACGAAACTTGAAAGAACTACAAAATTTCAGAAGGCAAACATGACTTACGATAATTGGAGGAGGTCTGACTGGGGAACTTCTTTCTACTTTGCAATTAATTGGACTAACACTTGTAACGGCAGATGTGCCAGAGACCTAAATGTGCATATTTGTGAGTCGTAAAGATCAAAACAGAAATTTCTTCGGGAAAAAGAAAAACAAATGAGATCAAATATAGAATAATCCTATAATAACAATGAAGTGAACGTAGGTATGAACCTTCATGGCAGATTCCATGGGTGACCTCAATGCTTCAAAAGGGGTGGTGGATTCAATTGCCTTCAATGATCTCATTCCCACGGCATTGGCAAGAATCTTAAACCCATTATCCGTAGTAACAGCAAGAAGATTTCCTTCCTTATTGAACCTCAAGCGAGGAAGACTCTGAACAAGCACACAACTTAATCCATCAATGTCAAGGATAACATAAAATAAAAATGCGTCATAAATGAAATAATACGAAATATACTAACCGGAAGTCCACCTTCTGCATCGGTATAGGTGAGAACATTGACGTTGTCCATATCCCAGAACTTAATTTGACTATCTTCACCGACAGCTAAAAAGTGATTCTGAGTAGTATCAAACTGCACAACTCCTCCAGTTGATTTCTTCCTAAATCCAGCATATGTCCTCTTTATTGCTCCTTCACTCTCGTTCCATTCAACTAGATAAGAGTCTCCTTCTTTACTTGTTCCACAAGAAAATAATCTGAAAATTGAAAAGAAAAATAATAGTGAAATTTTATGTAATATTCAAGAACAGTATAAAAAATGGAGGGAAAAAAAAAAGAGGAAATACAAATTTGAACAAATGATACAGAGCATGGAAACTGGAACACAAACTAATCTACTCATCGTAATCATCTAAAGATCTACAAAACCTAGCAATGTAGGATTTGAGAAGATTTTGAATTGAGGAGAGAAAATTGGTAGAACAGAGTAGGAGGGGAGGGGAATTGGATCAAGAGATGACATGATGACAAAAACTCGATAGTTCAATCAATCTTAATAGCCGACTCAAACAATCACATGACTGTTAGCACCTTTTTGCAGTCATAAAAAGAAACGCGAGTGATCGAAATTAGAAACAATCAAACTCAAACTTAAGTAGAAAATGAATTGAATATAATAAGTTCTTAGATATTCTAGAGTAGTAGTGCCAACTTTTTTCCCCATTTCATGCATCGATATGACTACATACCTACTCCCATCCGCACTATAAAGCATTGTTGTGCACCACTTTCCAGGAGCATCATAATCAACTCTTGAACCCATATGATCATAGAGCCATGCCTTTATCTTTCCATCAAGAGCTGTCGAAAATATGAACTGCAAAACCGCATGTCAACATGAAAGATTAAGCTCCCAATGAGTCATATCCAATGAATGACTTATCATATGCAAAACAATTCCAAGGAATCCAAAAAAGAGAATAATAACTTTTCCCAGCAACTGCTACCATGTTCAATTAACATTTCTATACAAATTAAGCTGTGAGCTGCCAACATCATCTATTTGGTGTTGGAAAATGAATATTAACAAAGAAAACACACATGGCACGTGATCCTCAGTTCCCCTGCAGTATTTCAGGCTTTATGGCTTGACATAACTAGTGGACGGGATTCAGAAAAGAAAATAAAAAAAATAAAGAATATGGATAGCAAGGATCTAGCATGAACTCACTTGAATGTTCTCCTTGTGATGAGGACATATGGAATACACTGGTGCCTCGTGCCCTTCAAAGGTAAATAGTTTTCGTCCACCTATATCCCAGACCTGCACAAGTTCTCAAATTATATGCAAAAGACAAGTTTGCCCAGAAAAAAGTTATACAGAATTAAAGATTTCTTAAAGGGTGATGATCTCTCTACCTTTATGAGTTTATCTTCTCCACAAGTTACCACACAAAGCTGTTTATTTGGATGGGCAAAAGCCAAGTCATTCACTCCACCTGCGTGGGCATCAATCTGGAAAGGAAAGGGAAGAAATGATAGGTTAATAGAATATGAAGTTACCACATTAAATATGTAAAAGACAAAGAAAAGTATAACCGAACCTCGGTTTGTTGGTTTAGTTCATTTGAACTATTATACGAGTATAAATGAACTAAATGTTTGGTAAACGCAACCCCTGCAGCAAAAAGAAGTGAGATAATCAATTAGGCACCTAGAATTGGTTACCATCCATGACAATAGATATAGCAACACATTTTCCCGTTGTCAAAATGAACATACCAACAAAAGTCCCATCTGGACTCCATGTAACTCGGCTGACAGATATTGGGGTGTCTTTCACAATGGCAGCCTGCATGCATGTTCAGTAAGACGCCAACATCAGGTCATAACTTCAAATAAATTCCACAAATTAACATAAAACCGGATAACTTTGATGTTCCGAAAGAGAATAGTAACATAAAATTAGACTACCAAAAAGTCTAAATTAGAACAAAACCTGAAATGCCAATGACCTAGATGACAAATCCCAAAGCTTGAAAGGCTTTGAAATCAATCTCTCCCGTATACCAAGTTCCCAAAGTGTAACTTCGCCATTATTAGAACCAACTGCCCAAAAGACCCAATAGGTGAAGATATAACCAGGAAGAAAATATATCAAAAACATGGACTAAGAAATCAGAAATAGAACAATAGATACAAGCTGGTTCGTATGATACACTAACATACCAAGAAGTAAAGTGTGGTGAGTAGGATGGAAATCCATGCTTGTAACAGAAGACCCTTGGTGCAATGTCAAAGCTACTGTTCTTGGAAGGTCTTCAATTGACCAAGAAGCTTGCTGCCTGGGTGCTGGATACGTGACCTGAAAAATATAGAGAACATGAGCAAACCAACATTATCTTAAATCATCAAAGTCACACAAAGACCAAATTAAAGAAGATAAAGAATTGCAATTACATACATAATATAAGGATTAAGGGAAAAGTTACCTCGTCAACAGATTGAGCAGACCGCAATCGCTTCATTAGTTGTTCGTGCTCAGGACTCTGATAATCAACCAGACCAGGATTTGCTGGAGGTGTTCTTGCATGTTTCAAAATTGAGACTGCTTGTGTAATAATGTAAAGTTAGCATCACTATCCAGGGAACATAGATATAAGATCCTTTTAACCTGGTGTGTGTTGTGCGATAGAAGAGGGTTCAAATATAATATTTAATATGAATGCCTCTTTATTAAAAATGTTTGATAGAAGTGTTGCAAATTTTAAAATTCAAGTGGTTCTGCCCTCCAATTAAAAAACTTATAGTGCAAATTCTTACAAGCTACTCTTTTGAAAGGACCTCAAAGTAGTTCTGCATTAACATTACTGTGGAAGCTTGTTGAATTATTTGGCTTGAAAGAATTGGGGATATTTTATTTCATGATCCAGGATTGAACTCCTTATCTAAGGCCTCTGGGATTATTGTGCTTGATTCGAACCAATTGGAAACCTTTCCTTACAATCTCGTTTTGGCTTTTAAGTTGGGAGGATACCTTTTTCTACCTATCCTGTGATCAACTGTTTTTTTCTTAACTGATAAAAAGATTGAATGTCATAGCATGTAACAGATCAAGGAGGATAACACCCAACCAGTGTTCCCAGAGAAATCTAAAGCAAAATATGATTGAAACCAAATGCAGAGCTTGAATTTAAATCATGTTTTATTTTTAATAACCATGGGCTCTTCCAACCATGCATACAAGAACATAGAAAGCAGAGCATACTTTTAAAAAATCTTTGTTTCTGCCTAGATCTTAATCAACCTTCCAGCATACACAGCTTTAAACTAAGAACTATTACAGCACTTAAAAGTTAGTCAACTGATGATATGCTAATTGAAAAGGAGTCACTGGTTTCTCAAGTTTGATGATATAATTACTACCTCAAGAATGAGGTTCCGAGGTATTCAAAACCATGCTACCTAAGGGTCTGTTTGGTGTCTTTTTCAAATTCAATTTATTGTTTTCATATTCATTGAATCAAATGATTCATTAAAATTTTGTTATGCAAGTGTATTTTAAAAAAAATATACTCTCCAAATTGTATATAGATTTTGTGATATAGATAATAAAAAATTTCAACATACCATTTACTTGTTTTCGGTGTTTTCAAATTCTAAATATATATAATATATTGCTAAAGTAAGCTTAGCTCATTCCTTCTTAGAGGATGAAAGTTCGATCCCCCATCCCACTATTGTTGTACTCAAAAAAATAATAATAATAATAATAATCTAACTTTACCAAAAATATATTAAAAAATAGAAAAAAATGGAATACAACTTTATTTTCCATTAAATATCTTATTTTCAAATTCCTGTTTTTGTTGATCATCTATCAAACATGCCCTTAATTCTCAATAAATACTCAACCACTACTGCCAATCCTGGGGTGGAGAACTCTTTTAAATACATTGCTTTACCACTCCCAATATACTTTACATACTCAAATTGAACAAGGGATAGGAGTAAGCAAATTGAAGAAGAGATCAAACCTTGATTTTGTTGAACAGGAATAGATGATGCAGTAACCACAGCTGCTTGGACCGACGAAGAAGCTGAGGCATTTGCCATCCAGCCAGCTAAAGCATTGGCATTAGCTGCAGCTCCAGTTGGTGGGAATGGCTGTTTTATTATAACACAAAAAGGAATTTAGAAATAACTTAATATTAAGATGTAACCAAGCAGAGGAATATGTAACACCATACACTGTGAGCTCCAAGTGGGGCGTAGGGCGCAGGTTTTGCTACAGAAAGATTGACAGGTGTTGGTGCCAGAGGACCATTCGGTGGTGAACATGTATGGTCCATGAATAAAGTCTTGATATCAGGATTTGGCCGTGGGTTCTTGCATAACTGATGCTGCCAGTTCAAACTGCATAAAATAAATATTATCAATGGTATAGAATTAAAATAACTACCTTAGCATCTAAAGCTACTATTATCTTCCAAGGCCTTAATGATTTGTGTTGTAGTATTTGTTGCTTGTAATAGTCAAACAACAGGTGTTACCCATTAGAGTCCAATTAGTGAAATCAAGGTGCAAAGTTCAATGCCAAAGATCAAAACCCATCAAATCCATAGGGATAAAAGAGAAGATTTTTTTTTTTTTTTTTTTGGATGGAAGATGAATAGAAGAATCTGGGTCACTAGGCAAAGGCACAAAGACGAAGAACTGCAGGATAAATCACTAAATTGGCTCAATAAACTTTTTTTTTCTCTGATAAAGCACTGCCAACTTAAGGTGGAAATTCCAACAAACCTCCCCACCACCATATGATTCTGACCTTTGATTGATGAGTGTTCGTAATCTTGATGACTTCAAGCTTGGGAAAACAAGCTTGTCTCTGAAAAGAGGATTTGCCTCTATAAGCTTTTTCAGCTCTATCAACATTATACTACGAGCAGCTTTTGTGTCCCCATACTTGGAAAGCTGCTCATTTTCCCTGGTATAGTATATTCAAAGAAGTAGCAAGACTCAGTAAATAAAGCCCAATAAATTAATAAACTCATTCCAAGAGTTATAAATAATTTCATCAAGCCATTTTTTTATGCGCAATCTGTGTTCAACAGTTCTATGTATAATAACATAATCGTTTTTCTTTCATATCATCTATATCAAGGAAGGATATTCAATTAACTATGATTGCTTATTAATAATGCATGTGCAATAACTTACCTAAAATTAGTAAGAGTCAAAAGCTGAGTAATTTCTTTGTACAACTCCTCATTAAATGTTGAGAAAACTTTCAAGTCGCTTACCAATATCTCCACAGCCTTTGCCTTGTCACTCCTTCAACATCATCAAACAGGAGAAGTTATATATCATTCCTTTTACAACACGAGTTAAAGTACCTGAATCAGGGAAAATAAATTGTTGTATGTATGAGTTACAAAAAAAAGAGCTCAAGTACCGGTCAAGGGCTTCAAGATACTTTTGCTTCCTTATTTCAAAAAATATCTTCATCGAGTATCTGTTATCATCAACTTTTGTATATCCAGATAAGTATTTTTCAACTTCCTCCCATTCCCCATTCTGAACTTTATCCTCAAAGTACTTCATATTGAAGTAAAACCCAGATTCTTTCTCCAGCCTACACATGAAAAATTATTTCCTCAAACAAAAGATCAGCAAAACTCAAAACAATTCAATTTGAGGAAAAAAAATGTCACAAAATAATCAATAATCCTAATATTGAAGTAGTGATCATAATAAAAAGCATCATGCTATAAAGGAAATCTTTTGGTTCCATTTCATCTTTTAACTGACATCTCTCCGCTTCCTAGCAACAGAAATTTTTACTTAGAATGAAACCAACATTAACAAACTAAACCCAGGATGGATATCTTTTTACATCTATTAATACGAAACAGAATGCCGGCATTCTATAGACATGCTAATAAAGTCAGCTAGACAAAGAATTCCCCTCCCCCACTATTTCCCCCAACAATCAGACATCACATATAAACGTTAATTCAAACTCCTCGATAAAGAAAAGGAAAGAAACAAAGAAAAAAAACCGCTAAAAGAATTAAATCAAATATGGTCCGAGCATACACTTGCCAGATAAGAAACCAGGCTGCAACAATAAGTAATGTGTTTTAACATTTATTCAACACACACAGCGAAACGAACATATAATTCAGATTCACAAATTCTACTTCTCCTTATCCTGTTTAATTCCATTACAGCTAAATTCAACGACTCCAACACACGATTATGAAAGAAACTAGAAAGAAAAACTTACCTATGCACAGATTCCTTGAACTTCTCCTCCTCGAGGAATTGAAGTATGAGAAACACCAGTTCTCTGCTTAAAGACGACATTTATTCCCACTAATAATCTCAGAAACCAAAACCTCTCCGTCCAGAAAACCAAACCACCACCGAACCTCGAAGCTTAGAGTTCAAATTCCCACCAAACACGCACGAATCCAGTCCAATATCAAACGCAACAACCAAATCTATGCTCAGACTTACCGGAAATCCTCAAAACACAAAGAATCATGGAGCTTTCAGGCATCACTGGGAGTGAATTTCAAGGAATTCTAGGGTTTCAGAAGGGTGCAGAGACGAGAGAGAAGAGGACTTGGTCTCGCTATCTTCGATGCGTTGTACAGGGGTCTCTCTTTTTCTACATGCCTATCAGTGACAAACTTTGATAACCCCTTTTAATAGCTTATCAGATCTGCAATGCTACTTATTGATAGGTAAGTCGACTTATCACTTATGTGAGATAAGAGCAATTAAGAGTCCGTGTTGCGGATTCGAACCACTAATTCAAATCTAGTGAATATTCGCTACACACGTCCAGTCGTACCCTACTTTCTCTATCCTCTCCTCTCTCTCATCTTCACAGCTCTTTTCGTACAGTCGCTTTCGGTTCGGAATTAATCGTCTTTATCTCGTTTTGCCGAATAATTATGGCAGTGGTTATCGCGATTTCTACGATTTATTGCCGAGTTTTTGTGATACTTTTTCTTTTTTAATTAATTTTCCAAAAAAGTAAAAAGAGTCTCACTCGCGAGGTATTGATGCTTTTCCCTAACGGATTGGATTTGAGTGTCAAATGTGGGCCCCGCCTTGATGCCTCTACTTTTGCTGCTTTTTAATTTATTTTTGGAAAACTTTTTTTTTTTTTATATGGTGCCTTTAATCTCTAATTTTTTAGACAAATATTAATTTATACCTCTAAAATCATTTTAGGTATTGTATCAATTTAACATCTTAAACTAATAATTGTATTTATTTAAATCTTGAACTTTGAGAATTATGTCAATTTAAATTTCAAATTAATAATTGTATCAATTTAAACTCTAAACTTTTATAAGTATATCAATTTAAACTTCAAACATTCATAATTGTATCAACTTAAACGTCCATTGTGTTTTATTTGGATACACTTATGAACGTTCAAGGTTTAAATGGATACACTTATGAAAGTTCATGGTTTAAATTAATATAATTATTAGTTTAGAGTTAAATTTATACAAATCCCAAAGTTCAGGGTGTCAATTGATACACTTCAAAATTTTAAGGTTTAAATTGATACAATTTTTAGTTTATGATTTAAATTGATACAATCTCTAAAGTTTAAGGGTATAAATTGATATTTGTCCTAATTTTTATGACAAATATTAATTTAAACCTCTAAACTTCCATAAGTATATGGATTTAAACCTTCCATTATGTTTTATTTTGATATCTTTTATGGAAGTTCAGAATTTAAAACGATATATTTATGAAAGTTTAAAATTTTATTTAATACAATTTTTAGTTTGAAATTTAAATGGATACAACTCACAAAGTTTAGGGTTTAAATTGATGTACCCAACAATTTATGGTAGAAATTGATATTTGCCCTTTATTTTATTTTTAAAATAGAATTATTAGCCTCGTTTGGTTTTTTTTTTTTCCATGATTTGCATTGGGCAATAGTTGAAATATTGGTCAAATTCCAAAAACAAAAAATAACTTTTTAAAAGTTATTTTTAAAAAAAAAAAAAAAAAAAATTGGTTTGGTTTTTTAAACAGCGGATAACAAATAAAGAAGTATGGTGGAAGAAATAGTGTCTATAGACTTACTTTTTAAAAACAAAAAAAAAAAAACCAAAACCTCGTTTGGTAACCATTTTGTTTTTTAAAATTAAACTTATGAACACTACTTACATCTCCAAATTTCTTTGTTTGTTATCTACTTTTCACCCATGGTTTAAAAAATCAAGTTAGATTTTGAGAATTAAAAAAAAAAAAACTTTCAAAAAGTAGTTTTTGTTTTTGAAATCTGTATAAGAATTCAACGAGTATACTAAAAAAAGATGCAAAATATTATAAGAAATGTGGAGAGACTTAATTTTCAAAAGTCAAAAACTAAAAAATGGAATGGTTACAAAATGGATGCAATGATTAACTTTAATCTCTAAATTAGAATGAATAAGTTTAAAAATGTTTGAAGTAATATATTTTTATTGTTTTGAATAATTATGTGATATTTTAAATTAGAAAAATAATTATTAAAAACTACCTCTTCTCTAAAATTATATATACACATGGAGTCCAAACTGATTTCAAACACAAATCTATTGATTTTGTTGACATAAAGCAAAATTCATAGTTTATATCAAAGAGACGTTAAATCTTTGATTTTGTGTCTGTTACGTTCTCAAAATTTTAATGGTGTGTTTAATAGATTTTCAGCAGGTTCAAAATTGTAAAGCTTTTTATCTGTTACTACGTATAAAATTTGATTTTTTTTTTCCTAATAAAATCTTAAAAGATAAATCGATATCTTATTAAACACAAATTGAAAATTTAAAGATCTTGATAGATTTTTTTACTACTCATAATTTGCATCGCTAGTTCTTTGGAAACGTATTTAAATGACCTTACTTTTTATATTACCATTGATTGATTATATTTACTTCTTAGTAAAAACTCGATGAATACAAAATTAAAGATTTAGAAATGACACTAAAGTTCATATCCTAATTTAAAAGTTTATAGAATTGTCCATAATTCAAGTTTAACCTTTTTTTTTTTCTAAACATAACTTAGAATACATTTATTATGTAAATGGTTGTTTTCAAATATTGAAAAATAAGTCAACTTATTTATAAATATAACAAAATGTCATTGTCTATTAGTGATGGTATTTATCACAGGCACTAATAGATGTCTATTATTGTTTATCATTGATAAACAATGGCATTTTACTATATTTAAAAATATTTTGAACAGTTTTGTCATTTAAAATAATTACTTTTTTGTAATCTATAATTTAATATCTTAACTTTTTATTTAATATGATTACAAACAGAAGATTTTGACAATTATTATATGCTTTTACAATTTCAAACTTGAAATTAAAAACATAAAATTAGATTTTAAAAAATAACGTAAAATTAGAAAGAAACAAAATCTTTTTTTTTTTAAAATTGAAACAAATTAAATTGATATCTCTGCAAATTTAAAACATGTTCTTGAATTTTTTTTTTAAGCTTCATTATAATATACCTAGAGATATTTTAATTAATAAGAGAATGTCTTAACTCTTATTAATTTAGTAAATTAATAAATAAGCTAAGTGATTGTAGTCATCTCAATTTCCATCAAATATAAAACACTTCCACTTGATCATTTTCCCTTTTCACCTATCTTTATTTTAAATCAAGTGGTTCATCTTGTATTTAGTGTTAAAAGATCAAAATTTAGTTCTAGTTTAATAGTAATAATTTTTTTCTTATTTATTAGTTTCATAACCTAAAAAATGGAAATATGGTCCCATATTATGTATACTTGTGAATTATGTTTAGAGACTATCATCCATATTTTATCTTAAATAATAATAAAAAAAAAACAACATGAAATTAACATTGACCTACTAGACATAAAATTGAAAATTAATATCGTTGTTGGTATTATTAAATTATTGTTAAAACATATATTAAATAATTTATATACTAATGTAACCAAGGTAAAATAATAGAGTCATCCTAAGCTTTACTTAATTTGTCAAAATATAATTAAAGATGTTTATAAAGTTTGAACTTTCCGTTGAGGTGAACTTAGTTCGACTGTAAATTGTAATTGACGTGCGCTCCTTCTAAGGTTGAATGTGTGATCTATATCATCCTTTCAATTGTTGTCAAGCTAAACTATTCAAACTCTTAGTCAAAACCAATAGATTATTTATCACATTCTCAATAAACTCTCTTTCTTCATGTCAATCAAATTGTCCGCTTTAATGATATTAGGGGGCGCCGACTTTAATAACATTTTTTTTAACTTCGTAAATAATTAAACGAAGAGAAATCATATAACTTTTTTCCTTTTAACTTTGTAAATGCCTAAAAGGGAATGAATATCACATCCAATGCAAAATTAACAATAGGTTGGCCTTTCTTCTATCTAAAATGACATTGCGTTCAATATTTGTTAGTATAATAAAAGACGAGAGATTCGAATCACGTACTTCTTAATAGAGATGTTCATAGAGGACGGAACAGGGTTAGGATGGTTTCTCCGCCGGCTCCGTCCTTGTTCCCCATTTTATTTCACATCTGTTTTTTTTTAAAAAAAAAAATCAATTAACTTAAACCCCTACAATTAAAAAGTTCTAATCAAATAGTTAAAATTCTCAATAATTTGAATTTAAAGAGAAATTACTTGAACTTTCAAATATATTCATTTTTATATTTAATTCAAACATATTCATTATTTTGATCATCAAACAATAAAATTTGAAATTTAAATATGATATTTATATAATAATAAGGAAGCATAACATTAAATTATTATAATAAATTTTTTTAAAAAAAGCTAACGGAGCATGGACGAGGAATGAGATAGGGTGGATTGCATTCAATGTCTCTTTCATCATTTAGCTTATGGGGAAAAAATTTCCTATTCCTCGTCTAAATGGGGAGTCTCCGCCCGTTAAAGACTGAGCTGCAAGGAAAATTGGATATATCTCTATTTCTTAATTATTAATACATACTAGTTATTAGATAAGTTACATTTACTTTGACAATATTTAATTAAAATCAAGCTATCCATCTATTTGTATTGAACTAAATAAATATTTTTTAAAAAAAAACTAAGGGTTTTTTTAAAAAAAAAGAATCAAATAACATAAGAAAGAAAGAGAAAAAGAACATTCACTTTGACAATATTTAATTAAAATCAAGCAATCCATCCATTTGAATTGAACTAAATAAATATTTTTTAAAAAAAAAACAAAGGGTTTTTTTTAAAAAAAAGAATCAAATAACATAAGAAAGAAAGAGAAAAAGAATGTGATGCTCACACGTTTTGTTGAAAACATCTAACACGTCTCAACCCAACATGTTAAATTATAAATAAATAAACAATAATATTGAAAATTTGACAGCTTTTTTTTATTTTTTATTTATTGTTTTACATTAAATTTTTGTTCAAAATAATGAAACATCGTTTGTCTCATTATATAAAAAGATAAGGCTTCTGGTTGGTGCAGAATTTTAATCTCTTTTTTTTTTTAAAAAAAAAAAACTTTTTAAAAGTTTAGAACCAGTTGCATGTCCTTTCAAGTAGGGGCCTACAGACTTTTGGGACCACAGTTATATGCCACGTGGAGGGTCTTTGTTAATTCACTCTTCCACGCGCCCTAAGTGCGCGTGGTAACTGAATGGAAGCGAAGCACATGTTGCGCGCGTTGTAGTGGCGTCATGATGACAGCGATACAAAGGGTTTTTATTTTTATTTTTATTAATTTTTCTTTGGAGTTAAAATTTTCAATTTCTCGCGATATCATATCGTGGATTGCCAGAGCCGACGAGTCGTATGAAATTCATATATTTAATCATTGTTCTTTCGAAAAATTTGGGACTTTCTAGTTTGTATGGTCCATCAAACGGATTTAGAAAAATTTTAAACTATGTTTGGCATAAGACATGTCCACGTGACAGGGTCGGATGAGGATGTCATTCCCCATTTCCGTTTCTACTCCCCATTTCATTCCTTTTCTCCATGAAATTTCTTACGAGGATCAGAGTGGAGATTCTTCGGGAGGAATTTGCGAGGATCGAGTTCCCGCGGGGAATTTTTCTCCATTACTTTTTTTTTTTGTGAAATATCAATTAATTTAAATCACCAATGTAAGCAAATTTTAATTAAATAATTAACTTTATCACTGATTATTTATTATGGCTAGTTTTATATAACAATTTGAATTTAAATATAGATTACTCCAATTTTTGCCAAAAAAAGCTAATTAATTTTTTAAGTAGAAAGAAATAAATATAAATCAAATTATTTACATATATTATCTAAATTTAAACTTTCAATTTAAATCTATTCATCATCTTTCCCAATAAATAATCAAATTTGAAATTTAAATGTAATATTTATATAATAATAATAATATAACATTAGATAACTATATAAATAAATATGTAAAAGTTAATCGAGACGGAGCGAGGCTAGAGTCTGGGCCGGGGAATGCATTCCCGTCCACGTCCCCATTTCAGCTCACTGTGAATTGTTTCCCCCACCCCTCCCCATTCCCTGCCTAATCGGGAATCCCGTCCCTATGAGATTTGACATCTCTATTTGACATTACATTAGTACATAAAAGTTGTTTTAAAAAAATCTTGACAATTTTTGTGTTTGGTAAAATAGATTTAAATTAAATTTGTTACGCTCACTTTTAAAACAAATTGATTTCACATTTACTTTAAAAGTAGTATCTTTTCAGATTTTCCTAAAATCATGTAAATTTTTAATTAATATTTGGTTTCCTATTTATATTTTAAATAATATATTTATCTATCTCTCACTTAATCAAATCTATTTTCTATTTTTCATGAGTTAAGTATATCATTTTTTTTTTTTTTTTGGAAAAAGTATACCATATTAATTTTTTAAAATAGAAAAAAAGTTAAAATAAATGTTGATTATAAACCTATTTTAATTACTATATCTCAAATAATATATTTTTATATTTGTTTACTAAACACTCTAATCTACTTTTACAAGTTTAAGCTAAAATTTACTAAATATTATTTTACTTATTTTCGCAGCTGGTTTTTGTAAAAGCATAATTGTTAACAATTATTTTAAAAGCTACGACAATTCCAAATGGAGCATTAATTTAAATAATTGTTCAAAACATGTCTGATATTATATATTATTTCTTGTAATTTATAACATATTATAATATATATTCTAGTTTAATTGAAATATTATATTTATTAAAGTTTCCATTCTTTGTAATATAATTCTATATTTTAAAAAAATCACAATAAAAATCTAGATACAGTCGGCATACATACAAATATTGATCCTAAAATTCACACAATTTTGGTCCCATAATCCAAAAATAATTTTAAAAAACACATCTATTTTTAGAATAGATAGCATATTTGCTAACCCAATGAATTCGGATACATAAAACATAATCTAGATTGACTACTAAAAGCTCTTACCTATAGGTAAATTTATTATTTCATTTTTTTAAAATAAATTATTTCATATAATAAAATATAAATTATATTGTAAAGTAAAATAATAGTTATATATAATTTATATCATAAAACCATTGTTCATAATTCATTAAATATAATAGAAAGCAACCTAGATAGGGGATAATCCTAAAGTGAACCATTAAAATTTATGGACCTTTTGTGATCACATTGAAAATATATATAATTTCATAATATTTTAGTAGGTTTTAGATAAAGAATAAGAACAGTAATAATTTGTTAAAAGTATAGAACCTAGCTTGAAACTTTAAGCTTAAAATGCACGATAAAGATATAATTTAATTTTGGGTTGTTTTTAAATAAAAAAAAATTAAGTCAATTTATTTATAAATATAATAAAATGTTATTATTATCTGTAATAGACTGTGATAGATGTTTATTGATATACAATGATGTTTTATTATATTCGAAAATATTTTTAATAATTTTATCATTTAAAATCTTTTTAAAATGAAAACAAATCAATAACTGTTAATTGTACTCGATTTATAAAAATTCATTCCACAACCAATGTGATAACAATGATTAAAAAATGAAAAAAGATGATAAAATTCATTGAATGTATTCTCCAAAATGGATGAGCATTGCATTATCTCAGTTTGACAACAAGAAAAAAAAAAGGGAATAAATAGAAAAAAATACCATTATTGAAATATGTGAAATTCTAAAGAAAGAATATTATTGGGAAGCATATTTACTTAATGAGTGTGCTCATTAAGCATTTTCCAATTTAGCCATAGTCTAAATATGGGATTATTTTCATTTGAAGTATTTATTTCTTTATTTATTATCATTATAATTGAAATTGAAATGGATTGGACATTTGCACATGGAATAAGAAAGTGGTGCAAATTAATTATAAAATAATGACACAAACACAAATATATAATTGAAGAAATTATGAGGGATCTAACCTAACCACCTTGTTGAAGTTCAATTAATCATGAATCTTAATTATGCCTTTTCTTTATTTTTTATTTTTTTAAAAAAATATATTTCAAATTAAACATGATGAGGGCTCAAACATATCATTTTTAGGAGAGGTTATTGATCTTGATAATTTTAATTTAGCGCTGGTTTGTTTTACAAATATCGTCCTAAAATTTCGCAAAAGTTTAACATTTGTATTTTTTTTTACACTATTTCACTTTTTTTTTAAAAAAAGATATTATTGTTTAGAAAATTTTAAAATCCATCTCACATGTGTTTTTTAATATCTTCCATACTTATAAATTTTTAAATCTGGGAGATGGATAAAATCTGATTAATTAATAAATTAATATCAATTAATTATTATTATTTAATTTTAATTAATTACTATATATATATATATTATCCAGATTTAGTAAAATTTCAATACATTAATATTTTATGTTATTCTATAACTATTAATATTAAATTTATGTATATATAGTAAAGTCTAATATAATTTAGATTAATTTAAATATTTATTAAATAAATAAAATAATTTAAAATAATATTTTAATTTAAAAGTATCTCATTTAGGGTGTGTTGGTGCGTGATAAAAATATGAGAAGTTTGAGTGGTAATTAATTATTCTGGAGAGTTAAAAATTATCTGTGTTTTGTTTACAGAGTTGAGTTGAGGTTGATTAATTAATTGGTCTGTGTTTGTTGTCTGAGTTGAGTTGAGTTGGGAATTATGCAATTTTTGTGAATGAGAATTAGTTTATTTTTTTCTGTTTATTTTTATTATTTTTTATTTTATTTTTTAGTTTTTTGCTCTATTGTTATTATTTCAAAATATACACGTATTTCTCAAATCCATTTATAAACATAAAAACTGACAATCTCAATTTTCTTTTCTCAATTTTGTAAGTAACATAATAGATTATTTTTCATTATATCTTTTCAAAACGTAATAAATCTCTTATTCTCTCAATCGGTTCATAACATACCAACAAAAATAATTTCATAATTGCTGATCCAATTAATTGAATATTTGTTATAATTATATGTATATATATTGAAAGTGGCATATATATCCCAAATTACTAATTGGGCAATATTGTAGTATATATATGGAATCTTGCTACTAACTTTATTATTTCAATATCATACATGTTTATTTTATATAATTGGAATAGTATATTGAAATTGAAATTGTACATACGATAATTATCTTTCATTGATTATGATGATGAGAATGTTAATGTAGTACAGTATATTTTTCATAAGATCACAAAAATAATATGAACCGACCGAACATGTGGCCATTTCCAAAAAAAATATCACAAAATATATGTTCTTTTCTATACTTATAATATCCATGTCATAATACAAACACAAAATTACACGTCATGATGTATGCAAAAGTTACATTCTTTTCGACATAGACAGTCCATTGTCCATTTAGCTGTTATCCAAAAGAACTATAAATTAAAAATTAACAAGGTGTGGCAGTCTACATGTTCATTCCTAGGAGACGGAGACAGTACTCTTCATGCGTGTTCTGGTATTTGCAAGGAGCAAGGTTTTGGACGATCTGGGGAATCAAAGGTTTAAAAAGTAGGAAAAAAAAAAAAAAAAAATCAGATCTGGATCCAAACGGCAAAGATGGGAAAAAGAGAAAGAAATGAAAATATATTGATTTTTAGGGTTAGTTTTGAGGTATAAAAAAGGGAGTTTTGAGTGGGTAAAAAAGAGTTTAATAACCCATAGGTTTTCTCTATGGGCTTAACGAACATGAATAATAAATACCCACTCAACCCAATAACTCATACCCATTTATCAAACACCTCCTTAAACATATTTTAATTGCTTGAATAGTTAATCAATATAACAATATATTAAATAGTTAAATTTAATTATGACTACATTATTTATTCCCTTACATTTGATTAAATAATTATTTAATTTTGATTTTTATATCTCAAACGGGTAAATCAATCACATTTATTTAACTTCCATTAATTATCCTACATATCAAAATCCATACAATAATTATCCCAGACATTTAAAACTCAAATGTTTAAGTTTTAGACATTTCATATCCATATCCATGAAATAATATCTGCAATCAAAATGGTCCATTTGAGTAATTTTTAGTGTTGTGAAATAATTATTTAAGGTTTTTTTTTAATTTTATTTTAATAATACCAACATGACCATAAATAAACCATAAAGAATTAGATAGATCGACGTTCACCTCAAAAAACTAATGGAGCTAACTAGGAAAATTTTCCCACCATACATGAGGACAATCCCTATAAAAGAAAACCCAGGAAACCACATCAACACCCATACTAACTTTAAGAATCTCCTCCACAAGCGACTATATTGCCATCAAATTTGCCTCCTAAGCACGCCCAACAACCAAACTCTTTAGCAAACCCTTAAATGGACTCATCTAAAGGTTTCTTGAGCTCTCTTACCAAACCTTTCATCTATAAACTAAATATACAAACTTAAATACATAAATTAAATAGATACATAGAACACTAATAATGTAAATAAATCTAAATTTGTCTGCATCTCTTCGTTATGGGTTGGAAACTTAGCTTGGAAGCAGCCATTTATACGTTCACAACTCCCACCCCCCATAAAATGCTTCGTCGTGTATACAATGGGTTCGAACTCACACGTGCCGAAAGTACCTACCACTGAGCACCTGGAACAAAAGACTTTCATGATGCCTACACAACCTCCACCTCTGCTTAGCCAGCATTGCTGGATTAAAGATTCAACACATGATTGTTTCCATCTTACCCAATGCACCTTCCTATGCCCCTCTTCCGACCCTTACCAAAATGTAGCACATATAGAATGAAGCTCTGCATATAAAGAAGAGGGGAGTCGAAAGCAACTCATTGTATAAGTAGGAGCGACGTGCGACCACCACCTTAATAAGCATTTCCTTGCCACTAGCCAGAAGAAGAAGGGAAAAAAAAAAACCTCTCCTTCCATTCCTGCAATTTCCAGATATGATCCTTCATGGCCGAGAAGATGGGACGCTTAGACTTAGTATTCTAAGATGGGAGCCCCAAATATCTACCTAACTCAGTAGTTTGGGCAACCCTCAATTCCTACTGAATAAACTCTTGTATGTCTCAATCTGCATTCTTACTAGTCATAAACATAGATTTATCATAATTTACAACCTGCCCAAAAGTTGCCTCATAAACAGCCAAAATTTGCTTAACAGAAATACAATCAGATTCAAAAGCTTGAAAGAAAATAAGACTATCATCAACATAAAAAAGATGCGAAATCGTAGGATAATAATTGGTGATTTGCAAACCCTGCAATGCTTGCCGGCTAATCTCCCTTTGAAAAAAGAGCCAACAACCCCTAAAAACATAATATAAATAAATAAGGGAAATAGGGTCTCCCTTTCGAAGCCCATGTTGTGGAGTAAATTGTTGGCAATCTATTAATCAGGACTGCAGAGCTGACCATTTCAACACAACTCATCACAAGCTGAACCTATTGATCACAAAATCCCATTTAAAACATCATCTATCGTAGGTAGCACCATAATATATACATAAGTATTTAAGTTTACATTGTATCGTTTGCATTACATTTATATATATTATGTTTGTGTATATTTATCTATTATGGTTTCAATGGTGTATGTCAATAATGAATGATGACCGTGATAAATATTGTAAAGTGAACTCACAATGATATTCACATTTGATTCAAGTCCAAAAAGTTCTTATAACTTTAATTAATGTTGTAAACTTGAGGAGCACAACGAGAATACGGATACTAATATAATATAATAATAAAATAAATGAAACATAATATATAAATAAACAAAATAAAATAAGAAATTTCTCTAAATTCTCCATTTTCTCCAATTTTCATGGACTTTGCCTAATGTGTGTGTCTTCCAAAACTCACAAAATGTCACTATTTATAGGCAATTTGACAAGTAGGAGATGGATTACATGGACACTAATAATGTGTAATGTTGAGACACATGAATAACACTTTGGGAAATAAAGACATGACATATGATCAATGAACACTAAACATGAGTATCTAATGAGCATCTATTATCATCATATTTATAATATTCCCCCTTAGATATACATTATATATATGAAATATGTCTTGTAAAACCTTATTAGGAAAAAACCCATTGGGAAAAAAATTTTAGTGAAGGAAAAAAAGTACATATTTCAAAAAGTATATTTACTCCCCCTCATGGAAACATCACTTGAGATCTCTGAGTCGCTGCATTCCAATGTTGTGCTCCAGTTTTTCAAATATTGCCATAGGTAATGCCTTCGTAAATAAGTCTGCCAAGTTATCTTTCGAACAATTTTTTTGTATAGTGATATCGTCATTTTCTTCAAGATCATGAGTGTAGAAAAGTTTTGGTGAAATATGCTTTGTTGTATCTCCTTTGATATATCCTTCTTTGATTTAGGATATGTATGCTGTGTTATCTTCGTATAATATTGTTGGAAGATTTTTATTAGAAGACAAACCACATGGACTAGCCTCGTGAATTGCAAGAATTTCAGCATGATTTGAGGAAGTAGTCATTATGGTCTGTTTCACTGACCGCCATGATACAACAGTTCCTCCGCATGTGAATAGATAATCTGTTTTAGATCTAGCTTTGTATGAATCAGATAAATATAAAAAATCTGCATAATCAATCAGATCAAAATTCGATTTATTTGAATAAAACAAACTCATATCAAACGTTCCTCGGAGATAACAGAGTATATGCTTAATTTCGTTCCAATGTCTTTTTGTTGGAGAAGAACTATATCTTGCTAGTAAATTTACTGAAAATGCAATATCTAGTCTTGTATTATTAGCAAGATACACAAGTGCACAAAATTCAGTAAGATATGGTACTTCAGAACCAAGAAGTTATTCATTATTGTCTCAAGGATGAAATTATCTTTCTTCACATCTAGTGAACAAACTTCCATTAGAATGTTCAATGAATGTGCTTTGTCCATATCATTTTCAATTTTTTTCCTGTATAAGTCGACTGATAAACAAATAATCCATCTGCTTTTGTTGGAGAAGAACTATATCTTGCTAGTAAATTTACTGAAAATGCAATATCTAGTCTTGTATTATTAGTAAGATACATAAGTGCACCAATTGCATTAAGATATGATACTTCAAGACAAAGAAGTTATTCATTATTGTCTCAAGGTTGAAATTATTTTTCTTCATATCTAGTGAACGAACTTCCATTAGAATATTCAATGAATGTGCTTTGTCCATATAGAACATTTTCAAAACTTTTCCTGTATAAGTTGACTGATGAACAAATAACCCATCGGCTAAATGTTCAATTTGTAAGTCAAGACAAAATTTTATTTTTTTCGAGATCTTTCATCTCAAATTCTTTCTTAAAATATTCTATTGCCTTTAAATTTCAATTATATTTAAATCATCAACATATATAGTTATAATAGCAAATCCTGACTGTGATTTCGTTATAAAAACATATAAACATATTAGATTGTTTTAATATCCTTCTTTCAACAAATATACATTCAGGCTATTATACCACATTCGCCTTGATTGTTTCAATCCATATAGCAATCTCTATAACTTTATTGAATATAATTCTCGGGAATTTGATTTATATGTTTTAGGTACCTTAAATCTTTCTGGGATTCTCCGATAAATATCATTATCAAGAGATCCAAAAAATATGCTGACTACATCCATAAGATGCATGTCTAGATTTTCATACACAGTCAGACCAATTAAATATCTGAATGTAATTGCATCCACCATCGGAGAATACGTCTTCTCATAATCGATACCAGGTCTTTGTGAGAAACCTTGTAACTAATCTTGCTTTATATCTTGTGACCACATTATTTTCATTTTTTGTTCTTAGAAATATTCATTTGCATCCCATAGGTTTGACATCTTCTGGTGTTCAGACTATTGATAAAAAAAAACCTACCGTTTTGAAAGTGAGTTTATTTTTGCCTCAATTGCTTCTTTCTGCTGAAGCCAAACTTTTCAATATCGACATTTTTCAATAGATTTTGGTTCAGAATCCTCATTTTCATATATAATATCAAGAGCAACATTATATGGAAAAATGTTATCAATTATTACATGAGTTCGGTTCCATCTTTTTTCCTGTCGTGACATAGTTTATTCAAATCTTATTATTATCTTTAGATATTTCACATTCCTCACTTGTCGTGTCAAGGATTTCTTCATGGATATTTATATTCTCAACCAAGAATTTTCGACTATTAATTATTTTTCTTTTTTGAGGATTTTTTACTTTAAAACCCACTGGTCTACCACGCTTCTGGCGTGTTCTAGACTCATTAGTGACGACTTACTGTGTTGGGATATCAATTTTCGATGGAATATTTGCAGCTGGTATATGTGATTTAGTTACTTTCTTTGCATTTATAAATGCATATGGTAACTGATTTGCTATATTTTAAATGAATTATTTTCTAAGTTTCAAGTTCACATTGATCTCGACGGAGATCTAAATGAGACAATAACGATTCATTCCATGTAATTTCTTTTTCCAACTTCTTAATTTATCCCCCTAATGTTGGAAAATTTGTCTTATTAAAATGACAATCAACAAATCGTGCAATAAATACATCACCCATCAGGGGTTCAAGATATTTAATACTTGATAGGAATCAAATCCGATATATATTCTTGATGCATTCTTACCATACGATGAAATGAATGATGATTATGAGGTTATAACACTTAGTTTTTCCTGGTAGAACCTAAGTGTAAGTCCAACCAGAGTCCTGGTAAATCCAAGGTCGAACTCAGGGATGGTTTATAAGTGTGCGATGAACTGATACTTAGATCTTAATGCAAATGAAATGTTCACACAAATAGTTGATTTTTGGTTTTATTCTAAGTCTAAATTTTTTGCATTGAGGGTTGTGCTTCAAGTAAAATAATGTGAGTGATGGTTGTGGAAACTAGCATAAGATAATAGGGTTGAAAAGAATTTTCACCAACACTCCTTAAGCAACTAGATGAGTTATGTGTTTAAGCCGAGCACTCAATATACGACCAATACTTTTCAGTATATTTAGCCATATTACCCTATCTCTAGGAAGCATGAAGTGAGTACAATATGAAAAAGATGTACTTAGTATTAGAAGATATGAACAAAGAATGGGATAAACAAGTATTCATATTGCATATTTGAGTTCTTCAATGTTAATGATACAATATAAATACATTGTAAGATAAAGGAAATAATAAAGAGTTAAGTCGTGGTGTGCAATGTCTTGCTCTCTCTGGCTTTTATGCTGATTACTTCACTTAAATATTGAACAATGGACTTCTCTTCCTCCACAAGAGACCCAGATTCTCACCGAGGTGTTTTTATGGTTGAAGGAGAAGGATTATTGTTAGAGTTTTCTTTTTAGAAAGTTTATGACCCTCGTATGTTTTGCATGGTGATTGCATGGGTATTCATAGACGTCTGATGATGACTTCTTTTCTCTCACTCATGATTGAGCTGATAGGGTGCATCAATTCCATACCTTAATGCGCCCCTGCAACGCGTCAGAGGTTCATTGAATCTTCAACAAAGTTTTCTAATAAGCTACCAACCCAATCTAAGATTTGACTTCCACTGCTCACGTCATATCATGCTTCATTGCCTGAGGTTGTCGCATTAACTGGTTATGCGATTATGCTTTTGTTTCTAATATTTCTTGTTTGATCACATCGGTGAGCGTTCTGCATAAGAATAGTGACATTCGCTCAAACTTTAGATAGATCAGGCATTGGAGATGTATGATCGCATATTGTGATTACTTTATAAATTCTTTAGCAAAAATGTCGCACTTTCAGAGTTTTTTTTTTCTTATTTTTTTTAAAAGAGATAGATAAAATAACTTGTATTTCTACAAGTTATTAATTCTTAACCTCCTTTGAGGACCCATCTTAGTACGTTGTGGTGGAGCAATTGGAACATATACTGCACATCAAAAAATTCCCATATAGAAAATATTTGGCTTATGGCCATAAGCTAATTGTAATTGCGAGTACTTATGATAAGATATTGGCCTAATGCGTACAAGTGATGGTGCATGCAAAATAGCATGTCCCCATATAGATGTAGAAAGCTTAGTTCTCAATTAACTGCAAACATTTTATGAATGATTCTGCTAAACCATTTCATGTATAAACATGAGCTACAGGGTGTTCAACACTTGTCCCAATTGACATACAATAATTATCAAAAGCTTGGGATGTAAATTCACCAGCATTATCAAGACGAATGGTCTTAATTGTATAATCAAGAAATTGTGCTCTTAACTTAATTATTTGAGCAAGTAATCTTGCAAATGCAAGATTTCAACTTGATAATAAGCATACGCGTAACCATCTGCTGGATGTGTCTATTAATACCATAAAATATCTGGTTCACTTGATGCGTTAATAGATCCACATATATCACCATGAATTCATTCAAAAAATGCAGGCGATTCAATCCCCATTTTAACTCGTGATGGTCTAATTATCAAGTTTCCTTGAGAGCAAGCATCACATGATAATTCATTAGATTGAATTTTTTTTTCAGATTTTTAATGGGTGTCCATTTGAATTCTCAATAATTTTTCTCATCATTATAGATCCTAGATGACCTAATCCGTCATGTCAAATTGTAAATATGTCTGGATTCATGAACTTCAGATTCATTGTTGCATATGTTTCAATTATTCGTATATGAGTATAATATAATCCAGAAGATAAAGCATGCAACTATTCCAGTATATGTTTTTCATATGAGACAATAGATAAGATATAAACATACTCCATATTATTTTTTCTATCGGTCTCAATATGATAACCATTGCAACGTATACCGTTAAAACTAAGTAGATTTCCTTTTTATTGACTAGAGAATAAGTATGTCAATTGTAAATTTTGTTCTTCTAGACAAAATAATATTTACTTTTTCAATCCCTTCAATCAGGTTTGTAGAACTTGATATTGTATTGACTTTTGCTTACAGTATTATTAGTTTCGAAAAATATTTTCTACTTGTAAGTATTGTATGTGTAGTTACACTGTCTGCCAGACATAGGTCTTCTTTACTCATTTTTTAGTCAACCAAAATATAAAAATGATCAAAGTTTCTTCATTAAAAGAAAATAATTGCAATAAGAAAAACAATACTTGGAATATACAAAGGTTAACATCTACTAAGAGAAGAAAAAAACATGGAGATGAATAAAAAACAATAACATTAAATCTAGATATTTTTAAAGTAAAAAAAAAAAAAAAAAAAACACTTGATATTCCATCAATTCTGCCGATTTTCTCTTCAGGGGATTCAAAGAATTCCGCCACATCCAAATTTATCATATGGGATAGGTCAAATATGTCATTATCTTAGTATGCAAAATTTGCTTCCACATTTTTTTTCTTTTTCCTTCAAGGATGCTTGATTAAGATCAACTAATTGTTTTGACATACAACAGATACGTGACCAATGCCCAGTCATTCTGCATCGGAAGCATTTCTTTTCAACACCTTTTGAACTTTTCTCTTGTGGAGCTTTTCCTTTGTGATCATCATTTTGTGTGGTTCTTTTGAATTTGAATGATTAGAACGACCACAATGAAAATAATAATTATTTCTTCCTCTGCCACGATCATGTCCACGACCACGACCACGACCACAATTATTATTAAAATTCACAGCATTTACTTCAGGGAATGTTGTTGTTCCAGTTGGTCGAGATTCATGATTTTTTTTATCAATAACTCGTTATTTTGTTCGACCACGAGAATACATGAAATTAGTTCATAATACTATTTAAAATATCTCTCGATGTTGCTGCCGCAAGAGCATATTTGAGACATGAAATGTAGAAAATATCTTCTCTAACATATCAGCATCAGTAATTTTCTCTCCACATAATAACAGTTTCAAACTGATTTTAAATAATGGGAGTTGTATACTTACTGATTTGAAATCTTGTAGCCTCAAGTGCATCCACTCATAACGAGCTTTAGGAAGAATAGAGTTGTAGAAGCAATAGTGCAACCCTCGAACTTGGAGACGGGGAAGCAACAATGCAACCATCAAAGTTAGAGTTGTAGAAGCAATATTGCAATCCTTGAACTTAGAGACAGGGAAGCAGTAGTGCGAACATCAAATTCGGAAATGGAGAAATAGCAGTGCAACCATCAAAGTAGCAGTCTGATCCTCGAACTTGAAGATGAGGAAACAGCAGGCCAACATCTTTGTAGATGAGGCAGAACTGCAACAACTTTTAGAGAAGAAGCGAAGCTGCAAGGAATAATATTTTTTTAGGGGAAGCGAGGAAGTCGCCCTAAAATTGAACTTCGAAGAAGGAGAAATGAAACATCCAAATTTGACTTCAAAGAGGAAGCGGTGAAGCCTCTGAACTTGACTTCGAAGAGGAATCAAAGCGCCATTCCAAGTATGTATTTTTAATTTACTGTGTTAGCTTCTTAAAGGGATGAACATCTTCAATTTGTTGTGTTGTCCCCAACAAGGATGAACATCTTCAATCTGTCATGTAATGTCAGACGTAGGGTGATTGTGTTACTCTTTTTTTATGGATCGAACTTAAATTTCTTTAAGTTGCCTATGTACCCTTGAAGAAAGGGGTCAAGTCATGACATAGTTCAGATGTTTTTTTTTGTTTGTTGGATTGAACTTGAAGTTTCTTTCAAGCTGTCTATGTACACTTAAAGAAAAGGATCAAATCATGATGTAGTTTAAGTTTTTTTTTTTTTTTTCAAAAAACTGGACTGAACTTGAAGTTTCTTTCAAGCTGCCTACATACCCTTTATAATGATAGGGATCAAGTCATAATGTAGTTCAAAAAGTTTTTTTTTTAATGCGCGACTGAACTTAAATTTCTCTAAGTTGCCTATGTACCCTTTATAATGACAGGGATCAAGTCGTAACATAATTCGTACAAATATTTTTTTTTGGGTCGTTCATATTTTAAGCTCATGCGGGCCAAGAGCATCATGCAGTTTAGGCTCTTGCGATGAGGAGCTTCTTCATTTAAACTTCATAAGCTCTTATTTCATCATGGTTATGATCATCCTCTTCATTTGTAGGATTCGTCAATATGATGAGTTTTGGCTTCACTATCAAGGAACCTTCTGTACTTATGTCAATAGAAAATTTCCTCTTCATGCATGAAGGGACACGACTGTGAATCTTTTCGTCGTTGTTTTCTACATGGAATGACATTGGCTTCAAGATTTTCATCCTTCCCTTACGTTGATCGCTTGTTGTCTTGAGACGATCAAAAGCAGATACTGAAGGTTGATCTTTCTTTGATATGGATATACTTAGTCTTTTAAAGGTTGAAGTTCAAGAAGAAGTAGTCGTTGGACATTGGTCTTCTTCTCTTGTCGTGGCCATACTCAATCTTTGAAAGACCGAAGATCGAGCACTTGAAGGCTTAATATGTTTGAAGACATAAGTTCTTTACTTCATCTCTTCTAAGTCGTTGACTTCATCGGCAGTCATATGATTATTGTCGACTTCCACTATGCCAATAGTGTGACATGCAATAACATCTGATACTTTCTTTGGATGATTATTGAGAAAGCTTCTTGGGAGAAATTTTGCCGAAGTTGTCGGCCGTCGAAATTGAGGGAAGTTCTTGTCTTCTTTCTTAGCAGGCTTAAGCTTACGTGTCATCTTTTTGCCTTTCTTTTTATGAGTCTTATTTCTTCTTCTATAGCTTCGATAAGAACGCGACTCTTTTTGGGTGGAGTTTGGTTGTCTTCTTTTTCGATGAGTCACTACTATCCACCCTTCGTTGTCATCTTCAACAAGCTCATCTTTCTTTTCAGAATTTGTTGTTTGAATCTCTTGTTGAAACCAAACAACTATAGGCTCGAACTCCAAAATGGATTGGGGTTTGTCTTTGAGCATGGGACACAAACAGTATTGGAACACTTGAAGTCGCCGCTACTGTAGCGTGATTTTTCTGAGCTACTTCATCCAAATCTAGCTTAATCTTCTTTTCACGCGCCAACTTCATAATTCGTTCCTTCAGCACAAAGCACCTTTCAACTGGGTGACTAATGACCTAATGATACTTGCAGTAGTTAGGATAATCTATTTTTCCTTCTTGTTCCGACCGCTTGCATTCCGGTAGCTAAATAAGTTGCTTCTCTAGTAGTTGCTCCAATATATCTGCCACTTCAGAGTCAGGGAATGGATAAACCTTCTTCTGTCTTTCTTTAAGAGTTGGACGACGCTTCTCGCCTTCATTGTGCCTTCTTTCAATTTTTGTTTGTTTTCATTTGGAGGAAAATTTCAGCGGGGTCACATGAACGACCATAGATTCTTTTGTGGCACTATCCATAATCTTTTCAATGCCCTTGGCTTCATTCTTGTATTTTCTCCCTTCAGGGACTAGGAAATCTTTAGTTTCCCTGTTGGCGATGCTCAGCTCCATATCATGAGTGCGTGTTACCAACTCCTAAAATGTACGAGGCTTTATCCTTTGCAGAATGTTGAGAAGTTCCCAATCCATGCCTTGGGTGCATATCTCCACTACAGATAATTCAGTGAGTCTATCTTCGCAATCTAGACTCAGAGCTCTCCATCGATTGATGTAGTCGATGATTGGCTCTTCTTTCCGCTGTTTTTTGTTCATCAGCTCCATCATGCTAATGGTGCGCCTTGTGCTGTAGAAGCGGGTAGGAACTCCCTTTCTAGTTGTTCCCAACTGTCAATCACTTCTGGCTCCAAATTAGTATACCAGTCAAAAGCATTCCCTTTTAGGGTTTTGACAGATTGCTTGACTAGCAGGTCTCCCTTAGTTCCTGCGTTTTCAAAAGTTTCAATGAAATGAGCAACATGTTGTTTCGGATTGCCCTTTCCGTCGAACTGCTGGTACTTTGGAGGTTGATACCCAGCTGGCATTGTCAAGTTGTCGATTCTCTCAGTGTACAACTTGGAGTACATAAAGGAAGATTGCGATGTTCCTCCATACTGAGCCCTTATGAATTTTGTAATCATATCTTGCAGCTTTGAACTGACATGACGGCGACAGAGGTACATTGTTGCAGTTGGTCTTCCTGCAAGATAGTTCTTCCTTTGTCATTGACTTTTGTAGCTGAAGATTGACTCGATTCAGCAGTATTTCGAGCCTGCATCTAATCTATTAAAGTAGCGATTTCATGATCTCGCTCCTCTACAGCCTTCATTAGGAGTTTTATCTTCCTTTCCATCTTTGTCATGGTTGACTCAGTCGTTACATCAATCATCATGATAAACACTACATCAGGGTATAATTCTTCCTTTGATGATCTCGCTTTTAGAAGATTCCATCAGCTGCTCCCAGATTTACAAAGACAAAACCTTGTTCTTGCTCCTGCATACTCTCCTTTGAATGGTTGCAGGTGACAAGATCTGTGTAGGTGTTGCTTGCAGCAGTTCCTTTGGATGTAGCCTTCTTTGGTGCCATTAGTTTACTTGAATGTTGAGAGAGAGATGAGAGGTAGAGATGTCCCATTGAACGTGCCAATTTGTTCACACGAGATTTCAAGAGAAATTTATTTCGTGGAACATGAACTTTGTATTTGTATTAATTTTGTAGAAAGCGAGTATAATCTCTAATACATAGTATTTTGATGCTTTCAAAATATACTATAATCTTTAAGTTGGTTGATTTTCTTGAACGATCGGCCTTTGGGCTTGTTGATATTCTTGGATGATCGGTCTTTGGGCTTGTCGATCTTCTTAGATGATCGACCTTTGAGCTTGTTGATCTTCTTGGATGATCGGCCTTTGGGCTTGTTGATCTTCTTGGAAGATTAGTGTTTGCACGAGGCTTCCGAAGAAACTTGTTCCGTGGAGTTGAATTTGAGTTGGAGTTTATGTTGAGGATGATTTAATGTGATGTGGTTCGATCTTTAGTACTTGATCCGCTGATTCTCTCTCGGTTAGGTGGATGTGCTTGACTTGAAGAAGAAAAGCACAAAAACTGTTGAAGTAGAAGTTTTGGAAGAGTGTTTGTATCTTCAAGGGTCTTCTGTCTTCTAAGAGTGTAGCTTCAGAAGTCTTGGGAGTCATCTGCTTGTTGATGAATTCTCTCTAGGCTCTCTGAATGTAGAATTGCTTGTATCTTCAAAGGACTTTAGTCTTCAGAATGCTTGTATCTTCAAAAGGCTTCAGTCTTCAAGCGTGGTCAGAATGTTTGTATCTTCAAAGGGCTTCAGTCTTCAGAATGCTTGCATCTTCAAAGGATTTCAATCTTCAGAATGTTTGTATCTTCGAAGACTTCAGTCTTCAGGAGTGGTCAACTTTAGGAGTAAAGGAGTCTTCTGATTGTAGAGAATTCCCTATAAGCTCTCTGGAGTATAGAATTGCTGACCCACACAAATGAGGAGAACTTCTCTATTTATAGAGTTCTCTGTTGAACTTCGTGGGCTTGGACTTGGTCGGTCCATGGGCCTGACCCTTGGGCCCAACTAATTGAATTTGGGCCTTATTTGACATTTTGGTCAAATTAAGTCCATTTTTTTTTGGCTAAATTGGACTTTAGTCCAAATAATAATATCAAATCGAACCGAAGTAATTTTATTCAATCTAACGGTTATGAAGGAAACGTGGCATCAGAAGGAAATAGACACTCGAGATTTCCGTGAGCAACGAAACAAGATTATTCCAAATTACAATCATGAATTAATATAACATTTACAGTCGACTTTTACAAGCGGTTATGCAAATAATACAGAGAAATTACAGCATGAACATCAAATGTACAAAGAGATAAACTCTATACGAACATCAGCAGAAGCGTCCCCATGCTCTGATGCGCACTCTGATCGAACACAGCAACCACGAGCGCCTGATCTACACGACCGCAACACCGCACGAACACAGCACGAACACTTCGCGCTCGTCCTCAACGATCTCCTCGGTCACGATCTCCTCCGGAACACGAACTCCTCTACAACACCACGAACGGACTCCTCCAAAGCACCACGAACGGCCTCCAGAAAACCTCGACGATGTCGAGTTGAGTCTGACACCACCAACAAGGCGACCTTGGTATTCTCGGTGTGAGAATCCAGAGGGTGGGCTTTGTTCGGACTTGGTGTGAGGAAGACGAACGGAGGAAAGACAGATCATGTACACGACTGGACAAGTGGGAGAAGTCAGAGACCTATCGAATAGGTCGATGCCCAATCATTTAGATAAAGCTATGCGATCGTCTAGCAAAAGCCATGCGATTGTTTAGCTCGGTCGATTCTACATGATCGTTTACCTTGGGCCAGCAATCGTTTAGTAAACACTACACGATCGTTTAGCTAGCACTTGCACGATCGTTTAGCTCAGCCTAGCCGTCATTTAGTAAATCTGTATTTACTTGACGACTTCCGTGAGTTTCTTTTCGCTGGAGAGAAAACTCAAAATCTTTTCAAAACTTTTGTGAAAAACCTTCTTCTTTTTTAAAAAAAAAAATAGGAAACTGATTTCCTTTCAAACTCACGGTTACCATGAACAATAACCACCCACTAAAATTGGTTATTTAAAAGAAAAAAATATTAATTATTTAATAATTAATATTATTATCAATATAAATGATAACCAACTTATCATACTATATTTATAACCTATAGTTTTAATATTTCATCTTATGAAACTTATAAACCATAGTTCTTTTTCTATTCCATGGCACTTAATATAAATCTCATTTACATTAATCCTCCACTAGATGTATCTCATACATCATACCGATTATATTATATATAATCAAAATACCTCTTGTTAATTTGAACGTTTCAAATAACCACCAAGAACTTGATCCTTCAACATGAATCCAAGCTACCAAGGGGACCTCAGAGACCTGTAGATCCGAAACTCCAATGGTACGTGAATAACTGACTAAACTCTTTAGTCACGGGATCCACCATCCGTTAAGTGCCAGGCACTCCACTAAAAATCGACAGCTGAACTCTCCTCACTACAAATATATTATATGTCCATCTTAACCAATCAGCAGTGCGATAACCTTCACAGATCTCTCTAAGTACAGCTGGGCCAATAACCGTTATGCCCCTGTAGTTACATCTGTCTCCTTAAGTACCACTGATCCCTCTAATGAATATAAATTATAATCCTACTATGACTGAGTCTTCTCTTCCAAAGAGAAGCCGTGGCCACTATGTTCAAGCCTCGGAAACAGTCCTTAAGGGAGTAATCTCTCTACTTATCCTTGCTTTAGGAAAGAAGTGAATTCCATATTGTGAATTAAGTTCCCAACTCCCAGATCAGACAAGTCCCCAAAAAGGTAGGCATGTTGAGTTGGCAATCTGGCCACTCTTACCCATACTAGAATAATCCTTCAACCTAATCAAATAACACCTAACTTTATCCCCTTTAAGTCCAAGGTCATGTCCAACTATTTTAGCTTCCTTTTCATGGCATCAACTTAGCTAAATATTCCAAAATAATTCTTCATATCATCACATATACTTTATCTACTCCATCAAGTCGTAGTATTATCCAAGTGATTATGACTTATGAATCCTTTCTAAATTTCTTCTCAAAATGTTGGGTTTTTAATATCTTAAAACCTTTAATAAATCCATCGCCTCTTCTTCTTGTCCTTCATATCCATAAAACAATTTTTAACCTTACTTTCGAGAATGTGCCATGTGAAGGAATTTATTTATACTGTATCCAATTGCACCACAAAACATAACACTAGTCCTTAATGAATTCTTGTCAAGACAATTTTATTCTTGGGCTTAAACATATACATACCTTTATTTCTAAACTGTCATAACTTTACATAGTTTCATCAACCTTTAAGATCTTTGAACTGAGGTATATGTATTTGTTTGTTTCTAACATAATTCCCATGAGATAAACTAGTGCCAAGTGATCTCATAATTTATTTTATTTTCCTCCTTTTATATGTCGTACCTGATAATCCTCTTATAATAACTTCTAACGAGTCACTGTCCTAACAATAGAACATAACTGGTGCATTTAATCTAAACAAATATTTTAATGCACAACTATCATAAAACTTGTAATTGATAGGACATACCTGGTGATGACAAGGAATCCGTTCATGGGCCACAGGGACAATCTAGACTTACATAGTAAGTCAGTCTACAGAACCCAAAACATAGGCTCTGATACCAACTGTAACAACCCGACCCCCTAGGACTTAGGTTAGGCCGTTACTAAAATAAATGCATGCATAGGATTTGAAACGACGCTCAGTTATGTTGAAATAAATGCTAAATAGACATGAGAAATTCAAAAGCCATTTATTAAATGCAATTGTTAAAACAATAATAGGGTACCCATAATTCGTAAAGACTATTAAAAGTATAAAAAAAACAATCCTTCATAATAAGTTTCAAACAGTAAAACTAAACATTAAAGGAAAAATAAGGACTCTAAATTTCATGATGCGGAAGCGTAAAAACTAGTCCCAGTGGCACGATCACGAATTCCACTGCGCCATCGCTGGTGCA
>NC_052354.1:44229044-44233362 GCF_009727055.1 Benincasa hispida | reverse complement strand
AAATGGCACAATCTTACCCCAAATCCACAAGTTTCGACGACCCTTACTGTTGGCAGCACAAACGACGAGAAACGATGGATTCGAAGCACCCTTGCGTGACTGACGGCGAGCGGCCTGGTTGTCAGGGTTCGACGATCAGAGACGCGACTGATCTCGTGAATCAAATGGCGTCGACTGCTTCGCGGCCCAGACGACTGAATGGAGTCGAGTCGACTTAGAAGGCACGCCGCTGAACAGATGCTCGCGGTCAGAAGAGGGGAGGTGCAGCGTTCGTGGGTTTGGATGGAGGCGGCGTGCGGTTGGGAGGAAAGAAGAAAAAAAAATATGGGATAGTGTTGTTGCCGTGCGGTGCGAGTAAGAAGAAGAAGAAGGGTTGGTAGGGGTTTAAAAAAAAAAATAATAAATGTAATAACTAAAAAGAAAGGTATAATTATAATAAATTCTTTCCGTTTCGAAAGGAAAATTAATTTCTGCCATAACTTTACATTGAAATTCAAAATTGAATAATTTTCCGCCAAACTTAAATTTCCGCATTTATACTTGAGATTCAAAATTCCAAAAATGCCCTCCGACTAAGCAATTATTGAATTACCAAATAATAACGTTACTGAAATTACATTATTATATAAAAATATATGTGGGGTGTTACAGCAACAACCAACTGCCCGGGAGGGTAAGTGGTTGGTCACATTAAGCAATGTATGCATTGTTCACTAGAGATAGGAATAATCTTGCGTCAACCAAGTTCATGTGGTTACCTTGTCCTATGAGCGCATCTTTCATCATTTAGGCATACTTGGGAGAGTAGTCTAAAACCCAAATCTAAGACTCGAGAGAGCGGATTGGAACACATGGGCAATGACGGGGAACTTAGAGATAAGCTCCGTTTGCTAACCCACATCGCATGCACCCTAGAGATAGGTATGATATTATGTGGTTGCCTTATTTGTGTGTGTATCATTTTGTCTTCGCATAAATAAGAATAGAGACTTATGCGTAGGTCCTATAGACTTATCGCATATATCGCATGCGTTCTAAGCATTAAAAGTCGTAGCATTCGCATCGAGAGATGGTTTACTATTGTATGTGTGTAGCATGATCGCATGGCTTGCGTTGACTAAGGTTGTCCTTACAGTCATTCTTAAGTATTGCAATAAAAACATCTCCGCATTTTATGTATTTTTCCCATTCATCTATTTCATGTCAAGAGTTGTCGTGTCTCTACCTCTCATTCATATTCTCATTGCGTTGTCTGTTAGCTAGGAGTAGAAGTAGTGTTAGTGTAGAAACCCCTCCATCATTCTTTTATTCAAACCGCCGCATGCACATTACCGCATTCATTTTGCTACAAGTCCCTGAGTTCAACCTCGGATCACCTGAGAAACTTGCGTTCGCGTTATATTTGGCTTGAGTGCAAGAAAACTTGTGACAGGACACATGGTCATCGCATACATTTGTTAACGCATATTCATTCCAACGCATGACCATCGACGAATGACTATCAACGCATACCTTAAGAATATACATCGCATATTCCGTCTAAGGGATTTTAGTTGTCGAGTAAATTGACATCTAATTTCTCGTCATCAACATCCTCCATTGCTTTCTGAAAAGACAACGGATCCTCGACCTTATCATTCGTAAAGACGGTTTGGGCTTCAGTCAAACCCATGTAGCGATCCGGTGGGTTCAAATCCCTCCCACTACGTCGAGGCAGTCTCAACTCTTGAGCTAGTTGACAAGACGTCCCGACCTCAACAACTCTTGTTGATTTATCGGCCTGTTCAACAACTCTTGTTGAACCCTCAACAGTCTCAGTCACACTTGAGATCTCACGTAAAACGAGCTTACTTCGTGACTTATGATCCCTCATGTGATCTTCTTCCAAGAAGATAACATTAGTGGAAACAAACACTTTGTTCTCACTGGGATCATAAAAGTTTCCTCCTCTCGTTTCCTTGGAGTAGCCTAGAAAGAGACAAACCTTCGAACGCAGTTCCAACTTCTTTGGGTTAGTCATTAGCACATGTGTCAGACAGCCCAGAATCCTGAAGTGGCATAAACTACCTTTACGGCCTCTCCATAACTTAATAGGTGTTTCAAAAACACTTTTTGAGGTAACGTTGTTAAAGATATAACATGCAGTCTGCACTTCATAACTCCAAAACGAGTCTGGAAGATGAGCATAACTCATCATAGATCGAACCATGTCCAACAAGGTCTGGTTTCTCCTTTCTGATACACCATTCTGCTGAGGTGTACTAGGGACCGAGAGTTGGGACACAGTCCCATGTTTTATTATATAGTTCTGGAATTAGAGGTCCATATACTTTCTACCACGATCAGATCGTAAGGTTTTTATCTTCTTGCCTAACAAGTTTTCAACTTCAGCCTTATACTCCTTGAACTTGTCAAGGGCTTCAGACTTACGTTGCATTAGGAAGAAATGCCTGAACCTTGAATAATCATCTATGAAGGAGATGAAATATCCATACCCACCTCGAGCTCTAACATTCATCGGACCACAGAGGTTTGAATGTATAAGCTCCAAGGCTTCCTTGGCTCTGTAATCTTTTCCAGTAAAAGGTCATTTGGTCATCTTGCCTTCGAGGCATGATTCACATACCGGCAAGAAGTTTTCTTCTAAACTCTTTAGAAGAAAACTTTTCATCAACTTCTCAATCCTATTGAGGTTGATGTGACCTAACCTTAGATGCCAAAGATAGGCGTTTTTCTTTGGAGAAACCTTTGGTCTTTTAGTTGTTGTTGCCGTACTGAACATTTCATTGTTAAACAAGGCTTTATGACTAACGACCTTAGTACATATAAGTTATTTTCCATTGAACCAGAACCAATCTCCATTCCATTCTTGAAAATAAACACTTTATTCTTAGAAAAAGAGACGACATAGCCTTGTTCAATGAGACAAGAAACCGAGATTAAGTTCCTCTTAATATGAGGAACTACAAAAACATTATCCAGTAACAGATAACGTTTCTTGTCAAAAAAATAACTTCAGCCTGCCTACAACAACAGCTGAAACAACCTCACCATTACTGACTGGAAGAGTCATCTCTCCCTGTGGCAACGTTCTCTAAGAATTAAATCCTTGATAAGAGGAACTGACATGATTGGTAGCACCTGAATCAAGGATCCAAGCAGAATCATCATTCTCTACCAGACATGTCTCTAAGACCAATAAATCATATTTACTGTATTGTCTTCTCTTTTGGAGAGTAGTGGGATGGAGGATGTTTGCCACAAAATTCGTTTCACATGATTCTTTCCACTTTAATAAATCGGTCATTTTTAAAAGCTTTAAACTGAAATACTAACGAGTTGCTGAAAAAGAAAAACACATTGTCCTATGTTAGGTTTTAAGCAAATACCCGTTGTAAAAAAAATATCCAATAAGGTTTTAGCAAAACTAACATGAACCCCGTGTGACATCTAGTTTCGCAATGACGCTTCAAAGGTTTAGGACAAAAGCCGCCTAAGGGAGGTCAGTTATCCCTCCTCTGAATTGAGAAGTTCTCAATCAGTCGTTAATACCAGAACAACTCTTGCTCCTATAATGACTAGTCATCATTGATTTGGCCAAGAGATCATTAACTTACTTAACAATAAGTGTGACCCGCCATTTTAAGCCCTAGAGATCCGTCCCAAAAGGCCAATCCTAAGGGAAAAAATCCGATTGGGGAAAAACCTAAAGCGACACTATCCATTTTTTGGAGTTCACCTTGATATTGACTAACTGCACAAAACCCTTCCTAAGGAGGCCGCATCGAAGGCGACACGAGGGCGTACAGAATGATCGCATGGTGTGAACCAATGATAGAGACCATAGGACGTGTTGACACACACCCTTCACCCATTTACTATAAATACTCTCTCTGTCCACCTTGATATTTACTCATGACACAATCCTAAGAGGGATGCATCCTAGGGCATCTCGAGGCCAAGCATGAATCTCACAGTGTGAACATACAGGGAGAAACGTGAGTGGAATCATAGACATATCTGATACGCCTCCTCCCCCCACTGAGTATTTTATAACCTACGGTTTAGTTTACTTGGAAAAAATACGGCGAGGACTTTAACTAAGTGACTTTTAGGTTTACCCAAGAGTAACTTTTACCTTGGATAGTTGAACAACTTTTGATCATCATCCATTATACTCTTTAGCGAAGTCTTTGACCAAAACGTCGCATGCTTGTTGAAAATCTATCTAATTCACCTTTCCAGGTAGGTTCCCAGGTAGGGGTATTACGTTTCCGTCAACTTAAGGACCCCAGCCTAGCCAGGAACCCGCCTTAGA
>NC_052354.1:44182981-44228444 GCF_009727055.1 Benincasa hispida | reverse complement strand
CTTTAATACACTTCTTAATTGGTTTTTTATTATTTAAACTGTGATTATAGTTTATGTGCTATTTGCATATTTGTATAATGTGGTAATTATATACTTTAGTTATTTATATTCTTTAACTTTTTTGTTATATGCTCTTTCCTCTGATTATATCTCTCTATCTTTTGTTCCTTGCTGAATCTCGACCCAAATTCTTTCCGACACCACTAGAGTTGACCTACTATCCTCTGGACTAAGAACCAAATTGTAGAACCTAGTGGATGAAGAAAACGAGAGAGAGAAAAGATGAGAAAAGAAGATGAAATTTGGGTAGGGTTTGGGTTTTTTTTCCAGCGCCAATTTTAGAAAATAATTTGAAAAAATTGGCAAAAACTTTTTCAACCAAATTGAAAAGCCCAATTTATAGAAAAAAGTCATGCAACAATTAGAAGAACAAAATTTTATAAAAATCCAACACCTATAATCCACTATCTTAGTGGGCTTAATGTCTCCACTATAAGCCAACACCTCGCCCACTATTTTGTTAGTGGAATTATCCAACAAAAGTTTGGATTTTCCCACTAACTTTAGTCAAAGGGCAAAATAGTCATTTGGTCAAAGTCAAACTTTGACCCAAAAAAGTCAACATTTTGACTTTTTATGATTTTTTCCATATTGACTAATTTTGACCTCCCGAGCATGAATCCACATTCATTTTCTCGAAATTCAAATCACATTTGAATATAAAGTCGGTCATAGTTTGACTTTTCAAAGTCAAAAGTCAACTCTTTGACCTTTTACATCTTTGACCATTTCTATCATTTCCGAGCTTCCGAATATGAACGTATTCATATTCTTGATATTTAAATCACATTTAAATATTAAATTTTTATCTCTAAACTGAAAAACCCGACCACTATATCACATATACTTGTCGGTTTCTCTCTCTTCACCTAATTCGAACAATTCGAATCATTCTATCATACTGTTCTAAGTTTATTCCATATGAGCTAGTAGGGGAATAATGAACCTATAGATCATGGGCTCCAACAATCCGAGATTAGCTAGCTAAACTCTTTAGAATGAGCTAATCAACATTCGTTAACTAACGGGTCATTCCACTATAGTCCCGTAGTTGCATTCCCCTCACTATTGATATATTTGTGTCCATTTGATATAACCATGATTAGTAAGCAAATCTTTCACAGGTTGTTCGTAATCTCGGTTGGGTCATAAAAATCGTTTTACCCTCAAGACTACATCTTATTCCTTAAGTTCCACTGATCCTCTAATGAACAATTGGTTTAAGATCCAACCTATAAACCGAATCCCTCTCGGGCCAAGGAGAGGGTGGGGCCCCTTGTTCAAGACCTGGATTCGGTACTAAAGGGAACAACCTATCTACTATCCCTATAACGGGTAGGAGTGAATTCTGTCTTGCATCCTATGTTCCCAGTTATCCACCCGATCTTAACCCTGAAATGGAAGTCTTATTGGACCAGCGATGATGAGCTGCCCTCACCTATGCAGATCAAAGGATAATTCCGAGTGAACTGGAGTTCATAGTTAGCTCAAGATTAAGATTAAGTTACCTAGGTCATCAATTAACGAAATAGTCAGTTTTATACATAAAACGACATTTAGAACGTAAAAAGTGACTATTTCATGGTTCAGTCTTATGCAAACTCATTGCATAGGATGCCCTCGCTCACATATCTCTATATGAATGATTCAAGATCACATCCGTTTGTACTAACTACTAAGTGGGCTCATCCATAGTGTCCCCAGAATAAGGCGCCCAACCTTATTCATATACTATAGACCTATTTGGCTATATATTTGAACTTGATCCACATTTATGTCACTACATAAAGTTTCAAACTACATTAAATAGCCTTAGGACCTTAGTTTATTGGATTCCAAGATTACATTTTCAATAACAAATTTATCGGAAAAAAAAACAGAATATGTTTATTAATTTACAAACTACGAGTTTTAGGACAGTAAAATCCAACAGCATGATAATGTTCAATGCATGCAAAATATAACTCTTATATTTCATGATGCATGCGCATGCTTTCAAGTAATTTCTTCATGCAATATTATAACATTTATAATACATGATGCATGAGTAATTGCACAACCTAAGGTGGGTTTTTAACTATATGACAAACATTTTGACATATAAGAACATACATACATGTATAAGCAATAAAAGTTGATGAACCGGGTAAAATTGTCTTAAAATACAAAAGGGAAGCTAACTATTACAAAGACAATGAGTCTCTGGTTCAAACAGGCGAACCGGGTATTGAACCGCTCGGTAAAGCATCGCTTTTTCAACCATCCATCGTGTACTAAGCATCCCGCGATCGTCTACACGATAAAACAAACACTTTGCTCCTATCGCTTACCACGCTCCCAGAGTTAAACGATCGTTTAGCATGTACTAGACGATCGTCTAGAAAAATCCAAAACGATCATTTACCGCACTCGTGTACCTTTACTAAGCGATGAAGCCTGAAGACATCGATCGCTTAGCGCGCTCCGCATGACGCCCGTCTTCCGCGATCGTCTAAGTGAGCACGATGTCGCGAAGCACCATCGCCTAAGCGATTGATTAACTAGCATCTCTGTATCGTATATGCACGATCACATAGGTAGTAACTAAGCGATGAAGCTTGCTAACTATGCGATCGTCTAGCGCGTGCCTTCTATTAAACGATGAGCATTGCATGCTCCCACTACGATCGCCTACCTCCAGCGCCTACGCGATCGTGCAACCAACGCTACACGATAAGGTAAACGATTTACCCAATCGCTTTGCATTAGCTAAATGATCGATTATAAAATACTACACGATCGTCTAGAATGAAAAATCTAAACGATCGCTTAGTGAAATCCCAACAATTGTTTACCTGAGGCTACACGATCTGATCAATGCTTGATCTTCTTCTTCGTTGAGAACTGCATCGCCATGCGCCGAAGCTTCATCACGAACGCGACGAACTCGAACTTTTCGAATTACAGACTTGATTGTAAAGTGAATTTCGTCCAAAAACACAGGGGGCCCTTACAATTAACACTTTGTAATAACGAAAGCTTTAACAAAAAGGAAATTTAAACCCGAAACATTCATCAATTCATCTACAAATACAGAAAACGGTTAACTGCAAATGCAGAAACCCACCGCGACTGTAAAAACCATTCAATTCAGATCTGTAATTTGGAATTTCAGAGAACCTGTCTCTGATACCAATTGAAGGAAATAGACACTCGAGATTTCCGTGAGCAGTGGAACAAGATTATTCCAAATTACAATCATGAATTAACATAACATTTACAGTCGATTTTAATACAAGTGGTTATGCAAATAATACAGAGAAATTACAGTATGAACATCGAATGTACAAAGAGACAAACTCTATACAAACATCGGCAGAAGCGTCCCCACGCTCTGATGCGCACTCTGATCGAACACAGCAACCACGAGCGCCCGATCTACACGACTGCAACACCGCACAAACATAGCGCGAACACTTCACGCTCGTCCTTAACGATCTCCTCGGTCACATCTCCTTCACAACACCATGAACGGACTCCTCCAAACCACCACGAACGGCCTCTAGAAAACCTCGACGATGTCGAGTTAAGTCTAGCACCACTAACAAGGCGATCTTGGTATTCTCGGTGTGAGTATAGGTCGATGCCCAATCGTTTAGATAAAGTTATGTGATCGTTTAGCTCGATCGATTCTACACGATCGTTTATCTTGGGCCAGCGATCATTTAGCAAAGTTATGCAATCATTTAGTAAACACTGCACGATCGTTTAGCTAGCACCTGCACAATCGTTTAGCTCAGCCCAGTCGTCGTTTAGTAAATCTGTATTTACTTGACGACTTCCGTGAGTTTCTTTTCGTCGGAGAAGAAAACTCAAAATCTTTTCAAAACTTTTGTGGAAAACCTTCTTTTTTAAAAAAAAAAAAAAAAAATAGGAAATTGATTTCTTTTTAAACTCACGGTTACCATGAACAATAACCACCCACTAAATTTGGTTATTTAAAAGAAAAAAATATTAATAAATTTGGTTATTTAAAAGAAAAAAAATATTAATTATCTAATAATTAATATTATTATAAATATAAATGATAACCAATTTATCATACTATATTTATAACCTATAGTTTTAATTTCATCTCATGAAACATATAAACCATAGTTCTTTTTCTATTCCATGGTACTTAATGTAAATCTCATTTACATTAATCCTCCACTAGATGTATCTCATACATCATACCAATTATATCATATATAACCAAAATACCTCTTGTCAATTTGAACACTTCAAATCAACACCAAGAACTTGATCCTTCAACATGAATCCAAGCTACCAAGAGGACCTCATGGACCTGTAGATCCGAAGCTCCAACGGTACGTGAATAACTAACTAAACTCTTTAGTCACGGGATTCACCATCTGTTAACAACCATGCACTCCACTAAAGACTGACAGCTGAACTCTCCTCACTACAGATATATTATGTGTCCATCTTAACCAATCAGCAGTGCGACAACCCTTCACAGATCACTTATAAGTACAGTTGAGCCAATAACCATTATGCCCCTGTAGTTACATCTGTCTCCTTAAGTACCACTGATCCCTCTAATGAACATAAATCATAGTCCTACTATGACTGAGTCTTCTCTTCCAAAGAGAAGCTGTGGCCACTATATTCAAGCCCCGGAATCAGCCCTTAAAGGAGCAATCTCTCTACTTATCTCTGCTTCGGAAAAGGAGTGAATTCCATATTGTGAATTGAATTCCCAGCTCCCATATCAGATAAGTCCCCAAAAAGGTAGGCATGTTGAGTTGGCAATCTGGCCACTCTCACCCATACTAATCAAAGGACCGCCCTCAAAGGCAGAAGTTCACAAAACACTCAGGATTGAGGTCGTGTCACCTATGGTCGTTTAGGTGAGATGCAAGTCTCTAGTATTAACAGTGTTATATATAGAGTCTAGTCATCTCGTGGTCCAGGTCTTATACAACTCTTTGTATAGGACATCCCGACTCCACGTCTCCACACGAATGGTCTGGATCAATCATCTGTAGTAGTTTACAACACTTGCAAACCTCTACAAAGCGGACCGTATCCGTAGTGTCACCAGGATCAGGTATCCCACTTTAATCCTTATACTACAGACCGATTTAGGTTATCACTTAAGGCATGATCCACTTGTATATCACATATACATGCTTAAGTTCACATAAAATAACCAAGGAGCTTTGTTTATTGGATATGAGTAAATGCTAGAATTAAATAACACTTATTTTATTCATTGAACAATGTGTATCTTTACAAAACAACCAAACTCCGGGAGAATTAGGACTCCAATCCCAACAACATCATCAGAATTTGTCTTCAACTCCAAACACATGTCAATTCCTAATTGGTCCCAAATTTGATGATTTTGAATTTCGTCATGAATGACATGTCAATTTGTGATTGATCCAAAATTTCTCATTCAACACCTACCTTTAGCGAGAAAAACAATAGGAGCTCGTGCTGGTAACATGTTGTGAACTTAAGGAGCACAATGGGAACATGGATACCAATAAAATATAATATTAAAATAAATATAATATAATATATAATAAAATAAATAAATATTAAAATAAATTAAACATCACATACAAATAAACAAAATAAAATAAATTAGCAAAATATAAAATAAGAAGTTTCTCTATTTCTCCAATTTTCATGAAATTTGCCCAATGAGTGTGTCTTCCAAAATCCATCAAATGTTACTATTTATAACCAATTTGGCAAGTAGAGGTGGATTACTGAATACTAATAATGTATAATGTTGAGACATATGGGCAACACTTTGGTAAATGAGGACATGACACATGGTCAATGGACATTAAACATGAGCATCTAATGGGCATCTATTATCATAATATTTATAATTCTTATTGTTTATTTATTTGTTTGTTACTTACTTGATTTAAAAATAGGCCAAATTATTTAAAAAAACATATCCTTGAACTTTGTAAATCGTGTAAAAAATACCAATTAATGTATGCTTCAAAAATACCACTAAACTTTTAAAAGTATAAAAAAAACTCTTAAACTTTAAAAAAAATAAAGAAAATACCTTTACTGTTGGTATATGAATAGAAATCACTAAAACATTGTTACATAAATAACTCTAGAATTTCAACCAAAAAAAAAAAATTAAAAATGCTCCTACCCTAGCATAATGATCATTTTTTTTTTGTGAAGTTTTATGCTTGAGTTTGAAAAAAAAACAATTTTAAAAGAAATTATATAGATAACTTTATTTTTTTTATATAGATACTCTCAATTTTCTCCTATATTGTCCATTCTTTCTTACATAAACTTTTTGATCAACCAAAAAAAAATCTTTAAGTTGAAAAATAAAATCTCACAAAATTCCAAAATCAGAATCCCTCCTAAAAATGAACCTAAATGATAAATAGCCAATTATATAAAAAAAAATGTATTTAGATATTAACACATATGACACTAACGTACAATCTTATTAAAACATTATTTAAGTCCTAAGATCTTTTGGTGCTTTTATTATTCATTTTCTTCTCAGAGTACTCAATATGCCTTAACTAAAGTAGCCAATCTTAATTATTTATTTAAGATAAATAAATGTAAAACAAATAACAAAACATGGGGTAAGGGCATTGAATAAGAGAGAGGAGAAAAAGAGAGAAAATAGTGAAGTAAGTCTCTGCCACATGTACTAGCAATAAGAGCGCCTTTTTTATTTATTTTTTTTTTTTCAATTTTGTAAAGTTTGGATTTTTTTTACTTTTTTGTTTTTTTTAACTTTGAAAAGTTATGAAACATTTTTTATAAAGCACTAACAATTTCCATCGAAAACTAACGATAAGGATAGTTTTTAATTCCTTTTAAAAGTTTAAAGATATTTTTGGAACTTTTAAAAATTCAATTTTTTTGACATAAAGTACAAATTGTTTAGACGTATCTTGTATATATAATTTAGCCTTAAAAATATGGTCAAGGTTATATTCAAAGAGTAACACATTTATTTATGAGAAATAAATTTAACAGAATATTAAAAAAAAAAAACAAGTAGACGAATGATGAGATCTAATTATGTGTTTAAAAGTATTAATTATCTTTGATATATTCGGAAAGTAAATATAATATTTAAATTATATTGATGGTTTTAAAGTAAAATAAGAAAGATACAATTGTAAGAGACAAAGATGACACAAGACATTTTGGACGTGGTTGATTTTCAAATCTACCCCACGAAGCTAAATTAAAGTTAAACGATTATATATAATTAAGCTATATGAATTTAAGAAGTTTCATATGAGTATATGATATCATATTTATAAAAACTAATTCAATCACATGAAAAAATAAAATGGATAGAAAGTAGTAGCAACATCACAATCTAAAAAGAAAAAACAAAATTGACCTCAAGTTATTTTATATATTGATGTAATTTGATTTACCATGTCAATATATATAAGATGAGATTAAAGTTGACTAAAAATGGTTTTATTAATGAAAATTTGACATAGAACAAAACTATCAAGGGAAATGAAAAGGGTATATTTATGTGTCCCTTTCATGCACATAAAAAAAAAAAATTTAAGTACAAAGCCAGCAATCCACTACAAACATTGCTATGAATGGGTTAATTATCATTACTCTTTATATATCATCACAAAATATTTGGTGGGATCCATTTGGCTATTTTCAATGATCTTGATATCTTAATTTCTACTTTTGTATGTTGTCTCTTGTAGGGCTTATTTGATTGACCATTTTTTGAAAATTTACGACGGTTTGATAACTATTTGGTTTTTTATTTTTTAAAAGTATTTTTGAGTTTTATGTTTCGTCATCTATATTTTAGAAGTGCTTTTTTAAAAAAAAAAGAAAGAAAAAAAAAACTAAGTCCAAGTATCGTTGAAAGCTAAAGTTTTCGTTTGATAATCATTTGGTTATTTATTTTTTAAAATTAAACTTATAAACACTACTTTCACTTATGAGTTTCTTTGTTATGTTGTCTAATATTCTGAGGTGTTTTGAAAATTCAAATCAAGTTTTTGAAAGTTCAAAAAAATTTAGGGTCCGTTTGGTAACTATTTTGTTTTTGTTTTTGTTTTTGAAAATTAAGTTTATAACACTACTTCTACTTCCAAATTTCCTCATGTGTTATCATTTTTTATAAATAATTTACAAAACCAAGCTAACTTTTGAAAACTAAAAAGACTACCTTTTAAAAACTTGTTTTGTTTTTGGAATTTGGCTAAGAGTTCATGTGTACTTAATAAGAAAAATGCAATTGTTGCAACAAATGAGGAGAAAATAGACTTAATTTTCAAAAATTAAAATCTAAAAATAAAATGGTTACCAAACAGAACCTTAGTTTTTATTTTTATTTTTTTAATTTTGTTAAAAATTCAAATGTTTCTTTAGGAAATATAAAAACCATTGTAAATAAAGTTGTGAAAAAAGCACAAATTTTAGAAATTAAATAAAAATCAAATTAACATAGTTATCATACAAGATCTGAAAAACAATTTAAATAACTTGTTTTCATTTTTGGAATTTGGTTAAGAATTCAAGTTTTTCTTTTAAGAAATATAGAAATCAATAAATCACAGTAAAGAATTTGGGATCGAAAACAAGCAGAAATTTTAAAAAGAGAAAACTAAAAACACAATTATTTTCAAACAAAACATTAATTAACAATGACGAATAAAATCTTTTCTTTTCTCATCAAACTAAGCATAAACCAAATAGTTAAGATTGTTGGGGAGTTTGTTTCTGCAATATGTTTGGCTGATTTTATTACATGCAAAACTTAAAAAGTTTGGTTATGTAACATGTTGTTGTGTTGATATTGCCTTGAGATTGGTTTAGATGTTTATGTGTAGTGCATATTTAATGGGTGCTTTTCTCTCTTGTGCATCATGTCTTGCAAAATATTGGACATTGTAATGTGATAGATACAAAATTCTGCAGAATATTTTTTCATTATCTATCAAGATTTTTATGCAGATTTTGTGGTCTGTTGTATTTTTTTCTCGAGAGATGATTTATTTCTTCTTTGAAGATCTTCCCAAAGCTAGTTGTATTTGTATGTGTGTTTTGTTCAATTTTAGGGTTGAGCATTTTGAAGATTCTATGAAGTCGGTTGTCTTGTGCGTTTTCTCTCAAACCACAAACGCGTCCATCTTTCATCGGAGAAGATTGTATTGTTGTAGATTTCGAGGCTTACTCTAGATCGTGTTGGTTTATTTTTCAACAACTTGAGAAGGGATTCTCAAACTCAGGAGGAGTCTAAGTTCATTAAGTGAAGTGGTCTTCATTTGAAGGTGGAAAAATAACATCTTCGTGAGAGAAAGTCTCATACTTAGGAGGAGCTTAAGTGATCATTTACTTATATTATTATACTTAGGGGAAGCTAAGTGATCATTTACTAATATTATTATACTTAGGGGGAGTCTAAGTACGTTGAAGGTGAGGAGATCTCACACTTAAGGGAGTCAAAGTTTCATTGAGAGAGAGTTGCACACTTAGGGAGAGCCTAAGTGATCGTTCTCTAAGTTAGCCTATTTGAGTGTAACTTTAATTGTCGTCATTTACATATAAGTACATCGTTGTAATTGCTTGACTTTATATTCGTGAAAATATATCTTTAAATAGGCACATTGCCCCCCAAACGCAAGTGGTATTTCACCGAATTGGATTACCAAACTCTGTGTTATGTTCTAGCTTTAGTTTTCTACGTTTATCTATGATATTTTTAGAAATGTTTTAACATCATGTGTAACAAATTTCACTGTGTTAGATAGTTATTTCATAGGTACATATATTTTCGACTAAAGAGGATAAAGATTCGAATTCCTCCCTATTAGAACAGATGTCACGAAGGGTTGCTGTGTCGTAGAGAAACCACTGTTTTAAAAATAATTATTGTGCGACCTCAGTGCTAATCACTATGTCAGTTGCTCCCAAGGTTAATGCAGCCTCCAAATTCAGGTGTGCACTCGTCGAAAAATAGACTAGAATTGGAAAAAAAAAAGTTGCTCAGAATAGAAGAACAATTAGAGGAAAATAGAAGAGGAAGTAAGAAACTTTTAATTGTGTATGTCCCCTCTCTCGGGTCTGTTAAATAACAAAGGGGAAGAGGAATGAACGGGCAGCAAATGAACGTTGATACAACATTCACAAATGGGCAAATGAATGGTCAACAAAACGTTCATAAACGGGCAAAGAACAGTCAATAAAACGTTCATAAACGAGCAAAAATGAACAATCAACAAAATATCAATAAAATGATGTATTAATAAATTTAATAAATCAAGTTTTTTTCCGTCCATTCAAAATGAAAGGACAATGACGATCACAACATACGCATGTAGAACACTTGTTCAAAATGCCTTGGTACTTATACCCTCTAGGTAATGCTAAATTTTTTCATGTGGGACAAAGTTCTCCGACTCCCTTAACTTTTTTTTTATGGGCCCAAGCCAAAAAATCATTTCCAAGACTCCCAACTCAACATACGGTTGAACTAAAAATAAAAACAATTATCTTTCCTTTTATAATTGGATTTTATAATACGGACGTGAAATTATTACTATTTCCAATTTGTATATGAGTTAACCAATCAAATTGATTAGACTATTGATCAAATCACTGATTTAACTAAATCAAGTGTTAATTATTTGATATTCATAATTGCTTTAGTATACCTGAAATCAATTCAATTCCATTTGGGAAATTTTTGTAATTTTGTGATTGGGTATGCTATTTTTTTCAAATTTACAAATTAAATAAGGTCGACTAGGTTTTAATGTCTTTGTTTATTATTATTTTTTTAAAGACAATTACTTGTTTCCTTACAATAGTCATGTTTTGTCTTTTATTCTTGAAAAAACATCTTTTAAAAACACTTTTTAGTTCTTAACAAAATTTTAAATATGAAATTATAATTTTATTTTTTTATTCTAAATTTCGACATTTATTTTAAGCATTTCTTTTTTAAAAGTAGATTACAAACCAAATAAATTATGAGTGATAAAAGTATTACATATATAAAAACTTGTTTAATGACCAAATTATTTTAGGAAATGTCAAACTAATTACCGAAATAGAAAAAAAAACACACGGATAGACAATAGACTTCTATCAGCGTTTATCAACGATAAATTTCTATCAAAGAAAATTGAAATTTTACTATTTTATAAATAGTTTTTCTTATTTTTCTACTTTTGAAAATCCCTCATTATTTTATAGTCCTATACGTCTTCAAATCTTAATTAAATTTCAAATTTTATAAAAGATATTTTCGAAAAAACATATATGCTTCAAAAGATATTTTTCTCATTAGTAATTAATAATTATTATTTTATACTTTTAAAAAATTACTCATAAATTTTCTTCCTAAAACGTGACTGAGATTTTTAAAATATATTTCGAAAAAGTAGATTATAAAAAAAAAAAAAAGATTAAAAAAAGTAATAAATAAACTTTTCATGAACAAAAATCATCGTTCAAATAGTCCTTAAATAATATATTATTCCTTGATCTCAGCTGTATATATATATAGAAATAAAGAAATTAATTTCCAATTATGATTCTAATCATACACCACAATTATTAGAAAATAATTTAGAAGATGCACTTTTTATTAAATTGTTAAAGAAAAACAAAAACATAGAAATAGGCATCAAGGATATTTTCTGGCTAACTTACAAAAGTAACTTCATAAAAAATCTCTTTATTATTTTAAAAATTACAATATTATCCATTACCTTTCATAAATGTTTCAAACTACTTTCAAAGTTACTATATTATCCTCGACCTATTTTGAAACATATTGCAACATTTATAGCCTTTCTTATTATAACTTTCATAAATATTATAACAACATTTAATATTGTTAGGTTAAATCATACAAAATATCCAGAAACTTCAATGTTGATTTCAATTATGCCCATAAAACTTTGAAAGGTTTCAAATTTATCTTTGAACTTCAATTTTTTTTTTTAAAAAAAAAAAAATACCCTTGAACTTTAAAAGTTTTCCAAAAATATATATTTTTCACTAAAATAAAAGATAAAAATTGACCTACTAGAAGGTGTACATGATTATTTATCACCATACAAAAGATAGTTAATTGTTATCACTTATTTCAATCTTGAAAGATATCGTCAATATTATTTATAGAATCAAATTTTATACTTCACCCGCCACATCAATTTATGTTAATATCGTCAAATATACCTCCGCATTCTTACACGCTTACTATTGCATCAATTTCTATCTTGATTTTAACGATAAATTTTGTTTTTTTTTTTTAAAGAAATTACAAATTTCAATTATAAAGAAATTTTTTTAAAATTAAAAAGGTTTAGGAATATTTTGTATAATTAGGAGGTTGTTAAGTCATCTACGAAAAGACAATTTTTATTTTCAAAATGATGGTGTAAATTTTATCTTGATTCTTTGCTTAAAAGTTCAAAAGGTCAAACTTATGAAAAATAGCCTTACTCTATATAGATTATTTAAAAAGAGAACTTATAAATAAAGAAGCAAAAAGCCAAAAATCAAGAAACAGATTTCAAATGTAAAAACCCATTTGAAGCAAAATTCACTATCAAGTAGCATTTTATTAATAATCCCTTTGTCCTTCCATTCCCATGTCATCTTGTTGGGTCCATTGAGAATCTTGAACTAAAAAAATAAAAAAAAAAGATCTTATTCTCTAATTATAAATTTTAACTTTTTATTTAGTGTGCTATCAATCTAAGTCCTCTCCCACTTGCCACAAAGCAAGTTGCTTTAATTAAATTCCTCTTCCAAGTGTTAAAATTCTACATAGAGACATAGAACTTGTAGGGACCATTTTGAACAAGGGTTATGAATCAAAACAAAGATTAATAATGCAGCTTAAACAATTGAAACATGAAAATTTGTATTAATATTAAGGGATAATTAATTTATTTTTATTTCATATATCATAAAAATTAAAATTGATGAATAGGTAGGACTTCAAAAAATAAAACTTTAAGAAAAAAAATCCTATAAAAAGTAAAACTTTGGACAGAAAATTTAAATCTCTAACCTCTTGATCGAATACATATCCCTTAATTAGTTGAATTATGAAAAAAAAAAAAAGAAAGAAAGAAAAAAAAAACCTCCCCTATGACCCTATAATACTCTTATTGAATAATAATTATATCATTAGATTACAAAGTTAATTCCTATAGTTTGAAGAAAATTAGAATTAGAAATTAGTCTTTCATAGTTTAATAAAAAAACACCTCTAAAGAATCCCTGCGATAGAAATTAATTTAAAATTTTATTTTATCAAATTATAAGGACTATTTATGAAATTTTATCGAACCAAAGTTAAACTTTGTAAAACAAATTTATAATTTAACCTAATCATATCTTGAGCAGCAAGGTTTTCTCTTAGCTTTTTGGGAATGCCAAACACTAAACTATAGCATTAAAATTTTAATCTATTTTGGCTTCCAAGCAAGGCTTAAAATCTCCCGAAGCTACTACTGAAATGCTAATAAGTTAACAGATAAAGAAGAATTGGCCATTTTCTATCAGACTATTAAAATTGATGATATCACAATTGGAACAAGGAGGAGAGCAGCAATATACTTTGCTAATTGGTCCTTTTCTCCTATAGTGTGGATACAAGGTGATCATCTTGCTCTGATGAGGAGTGGAAGAAGAGGCAAATAGCTGATATATCATCCATTGCAATGCCTCGTCTCTTCCGTTTCCATGCCCGAACTGCACACTCGACCAGACGTTTTGATGACTTCGCTCTATCCGGTGTTGATGATACAATCTCCACTGCTTCTTGGTTGGTAACAACATCCCATACCTAACAAAATGAACAGAAAGAATGGGAAGTTAGTTTCAATCACACAATTCTCTGTAGCTCTTTTCGACGTGTTCGGGATGTCGTTTTCGAGTCATGAAAACACTAATGTGACATGTTTGCAAAGTCATCATAAATTATTTTGGCTGCAGAAGAAATGGTTCTTCTTACTTACCCCATCAGTGGCCAATATAATGAATTGATCTCTGCTGGTTATACTTCTATGTGTCACTTCTGGCACAGAAATGAGTCCAAATTCTTTAATACAATAATCACCAAAGGCTCTCGACATCGCCAATCCCGGTGATTCCTCGTTGGGAAGCCAGACCCTATGAACTCCTGGCTCGTCACTTAAACAAAACACCCTCCCATTGCATTGAATTATCCGCTCGGCCTCCTCTGGAGACATAAAAATCAATAAGTAAACAAGGTTGAACTACTTCATTCATTTGCCATATAGAGAGGAGAGAGACTGACGAGGTAGGTTCGGTTTGAAATCAACGGTGAGCTGAACCGGTACTATACTTCCATCATCTGAAGTAGTAGCCAAAACTGCTCGGGAGTCGCCTACGTTGGCCAAAACAACTAGTTCACCCTGAAAATGAAAAATAATGGTCAGAGTGGGTTTTCAGAATAACATACATCAACGTCCTTATTTGCTAAGAAGATCAAAAGCCAAAAGTATATGAATCCAGTCAACTAAAACATGAGTTTAGAATTCGATTTCATAGTTAAACATGCCTCCGATGTGGGTTTGGAAGAAGAAGTAGAGGATATAATTGGATTTTAACATTCAATTCAGCCAAGTAAAACAGAAACCAAATAATTTTCCAACATTCATCTTCTAGATCTTTGGGCTAAATATTTGAATAGAATTAGAGATGCAGAGTTGGTAGCATTTCACCAGATGATTATGATATTCTTCCTACTTAAGAAACATAAAACCAAATTGGATCTACGTTTCGCAACTAAAATAAGAAAAAACCATTTTACCTGCTTAACAATGGACAGGGCGGTTGTTCCACTGTAAAATGTATCGATTTTACGGTGCTGCTCGAGTTCGTGATCGATGGCAGCACAAGTTCTTAAATAAGAATGCTTCCATATATCAAATCGCTGATGCTTCTTGTCTAAATCCAGTTCTGGGTCAAGAAAAGCTTGAGCAAGTCCTTGCTGCCAATGGCACAGCAAAGAAGGTGGCAATGATTCTCTTACCGTCTTCGCAACAAAGTGACCCCAAGGTCCGTGCCCATCGAAAATCCCACAAAATACCATGTCTTCTTGGCATCCAAATTCCTACACAGATAAAAAGAAAAACAAGCAGTTTTTATATTGCAACAGGCAGCACAAGAAAACCTCACAAACTTCACTTTATTCAATTAATTCTCTTACCTCCCATACAATGCAGCAATCTTGGTTTACTCCTTTTTCGCCTTTCTTCGAGAACACTGAAGCAAAAGTATCCGAACCTTCTGCATTGAGGACACCGGAGGTGCATAATATCAAGTCTTTCTTTTTTGCATCCTTTATCATGGCTTTTGCAGCTTCTTGCCCTCCCTCATCGCCTAGACTCCCGGAATTTCTACCTTTTTTGAAGGAAAATGACCTTGCCAGCCCATTGAACATGTTGGAGAAATGCCCCATCAGCTTAGAACTCCAATTCTCACAACCCCACTGATCCCAAACTTTGGTTCTTCCTTTTAAAGTATAAATTTCTGAACAATATACTGCTTAAAATCAGTTTAAATCCAATTCCATGTGCATGTGCACCAAGAAACTGTAGATTAGAAAAAGATTAAAAAGAAAGCTGTTCTGCAAAACAGCTTCTAAACAGCCCCAAAACTTAGAACAGTTGCTTCCGAGACATGAGAGTCAAAAGGAATGGTTTTAATGAGTAAAAGACAGGATCTGACTCAGAAAGTTAAGAATCTTATACTTTTTATAACAGGAAATGACATGTCACTGAATTTATAAGCCATTATCACAACGTATATGCAAAGCATTTAAACAAGAATTCTCAATAAACAGCTGAAACCTGAAAGAATATAGTAAAAAATTCACAGTAGGTCTGCTGAGAAAAGTTAAATTTAAAGAAAAAGAAGAAATGCAAGACAAAAAAAGACAAGAATGCTGGAAAGTTAAACAAATTTTGTATCCCCAACTTGCCTAAGGATCAATTAAAAAAAAAAAACCAACCCACTTGTTTGATATTCAAGGAGGGAAACTTTGTTATACACAACATATGTAAATGGTAAATTTTTGGTCAGATCAGAAGAAAGCCTATTCTTTCTTCCACTGTGAGAAAATTTTCCTGTTGCAAATCTTTTGAACTTTTTTCATCCTCCAAGAAGAGAAACTATTCTTTCACTGAGGAAAATTTTCCTGTTGTTGATCTTTTGAACTTTTCTTAGCCCCCAAACCGAAAAGCTATTCATATTCGTTCTCTCTTTCACTGTGAGAAATTCTTTTTCTGTTGTTAATCTTTTGAACTTTTCTCAGACCCCAAATAGCATTTTCCTTTTGTTCTATATTTACTTTCACTGTGAGGAAACTTTCCCATTGTTATACTCTTGAAATTTCTCTCAGCTCCCAAACAAAAAACATATGCTCTGATTTGCAGAACAGAGCTTTAACCTTTCATATTTTGATGACACTTAAATTATTATTATTATTATAAAAAAAAAAAAAAAAAAAAAAAAAAAAAAAAATCAAAACCCAGATTTGATTACTTTGATTCTATCAACAGTTTCATATAAACAGAAAAGCCACTAAAAACCCAAAACTCGAAAACAAAATCAAAAGGATAAAAAATCCCAGAAAGGAAACCTTGGATTTCTCAGAAGAAAATCGGAGTCCACAAAAATGTTAGACGAGTGAGAGGCAGGTTAGACAGATGGAATCCGAAGGAATCGCCGGAAAAGAGGGCGGCGGTGGGAATTCCGGCGAAGTGGGTCGGCAGTGGGAGTGAAGAATGAGAGGAATTGATGAAAATCCATAAGAAAGAAGAAAGAATCCGGGATTGATGGAGTTTGATTTGATAATTGGGTGTGGATTTTATGAGGAAGAAAATGGAAGAAAAAACGAAAGTGGAGGTACGACGAAAAACTGTAATCGAGTGGTGATTATATGTATGTAAAATGTGTTCCATTTTATTTGGCAATGAATTGGGAAAGTAAAATTAAATAAATTATTTTAAAATGTTATAATATTTTATTGGTCTTTCTAGTTCATTCTCAATTTGGTCTTTTTGAGATTTAAAGTATAGAAAATGTTAAAATACTACATCAGGTTATTTCAATTGAATTCTTCTACTAAATTTAATCTATACTTTAATTATATTTTAAAGTGTGTTTTTTTCGAAAATTATTTTAAAGGACAGCTGGAAATATTTTTAAATATATTAAATAGATATATTTATATCAATGGTAGATAATAATAACCTATTAGTGTCTATAATAGTCAATCAATATCATTTAATAGTGACATTTTGCTCTAATTGTAAATATTTTGGTTCATTTTTCTATATTTGAAAGTAATTCTAGTTTTTTTTTGTTAACTTTTTTAATCAAAATTAGTTAAACAGTATCAATATCTATTCGTATTTATGATTGATAAATGGTGACATTTTGCTATATTTATAAATATTTTAGTTCAATTGTCTATATTTAAAGGTGACCCTAGTTTTTTTAGGTTAATTTGTTTTTTTTTTCAATCAAAATTAGTTAAACAATTATATGTTCTAAAATTTGCGAGACCATTTTTTAAGAAAAAACAATTGAATAAAATAACACGGTAGATTATATTTTAGATTTAATAAATACGGACTAAAGTGGAATAAAATCTAAATTACAATAACCAAAAAATGATATTCTAATAAGGGAAATTTTTTTAATTAGATTCTTTTATAAAGAATTTTGCAAAAAATTATAAATCATTAAATGTCTGATAACGCTTTGGTTTTTTATTATTTAAGATTAGATTTGTAATAATCATTTTTTTTATCTATCTTTTATAAATGCTTTTAAAATTGAAGCGAAATTTTGAGGAGAGAGAGAGTTTTCCGAAAACATTTTTTAAAAAAAATTTGGATAAGAAGTAAAATATTTGTTTAAGAAAAATATTATCAAATCAAACCTAAGTTATTGTCTAATTAAACTAATTTAATTTTAGGCCAATGAAATGTCACTAAGATAAACCCTTAAGAAGTCGTTTGGTTAGATAATTGGAATCTTAGGTGTTCGAAATTATAGCTATACAAAATTATAGATGTTTGACATCTTTAGATTAACATGTTTATTTTGTAGGAATATTTTTACAAATATTTGAAAATATTTTGATAACGAAATTTGTTCCGTAGAATTTCTATTCGAGAATGTCTTAAATTGATATAATACTTCACAAATGTTCTTACGACTATTTATTAATTTATAATTAATTTGAACTTATATAACATATTTGTTTTTATCCATTTGATTTTTTTAAAATTAATACAATTTATATTTTTTATATTTTTTTCCTCAACAAAATGATATATTATAACTTAAGATTTTTTATAAAATAAATATTAATTTAAATTTAAATTTAGATATCTTGCTAAAAAATAATAACTGATATAACAAAAAAAAAAGATATATCTAATTGATAACATTTAATTTTAATTATATATTATATGAAGATTAATATATGTATATATATATATATATATATATATATATATAATTTAAAAAAATGACAAAAATGTAAAATGAGGATACCTTCGATTCGGGAATCTAAAAAACTCATATTTTGGGTGGGCATAAAAAACTCTCGAGATGCCTTCTATAATGACATCATAGGATGCTAGAAATCTCCAGATGTCGGGGCATCTTACAATACTACAAAGTAAACACGATAATCCGAATGTCCACTCCATACAAATTTAGAATGCCTGCGAAACAAATGACCCCTAAAGAATAAGAACATGTGATATGAATAATATGAATAATTCAATGGTAGGGATATATGTTATTTAACTAGAGAATTAACAATTCAGTTAGTTAGTATATAACAAAACCTTTCAATATGTTATTTTTCATTGAAGATGTAAGAATAATTAATAATGTCTTCAATTGTGTGGTGTCTCAATTGATTAGGGTTGGTCAACTTTGGGCAACTTTTTTTTTTCTTTTTTCTTTTTGGCTAAAACTTTGGATGTGTCAACTGTTTTTGTATGGGTCTAAAAAGTTGTATGCTTCATATAATTAAATACCCATAATATCTTATTAGTCTAAAGTTGAAAAAGTCTTAGAATATTATATAATAATGTTTTGGTTGTGTATTTCTAGAGGCATGGAAGTTAGAGAGCTTTAGATAAATTATATGCTATGTTTAATTAAATTTTCGATTTATAAAATGAAGTATCACTCTCTTTAAGAATAAAAGAGCCAAATAAAAACCGATCGAAAATGCAAAAGGGCAAATGTGAGATGTCTATCAAACTCACATTGGTCTATTTTCTCACTCCCTCCAAAACATGAGTACCCCTTGGGGCTCAAATTTAAAATACAAGGTTGGAGTACATAAATGAGAATTCCAACACCAAATTTTTCAATGTGGGATTCTCCAACCAACAAAATTGATTCCCGCTTTATTTTGAAAGTTAAATTTTCACCCAACGTTATAATTTGTGGGAGTAATTAGTAAAATTTATATAATTAGTGTATATTCCTACTTTTAATCATCAATTATGCTAATGTAATTTATGATACTATTAGTGTTCAATTATAATTTTGATTTTTTTTTCCTTAGACATAAAAAATAGGCTATGTATTGGGGCAAATCTTTGTCCATAAAATTGAAACACAATAGAAGAAATTGATAATTGTTATTTGACATAAATCAATATTTCAGGTTGTGAGCTCATGAGAGGGAAAATTCAACTATTATTGATCCTTTTTAACTTCAAAGATTTCAAGTTGTTATCCTTATTCTTTTGAAAAAGTCGTTAAAATTTTTATTTAGCAAACCATATAAGTAATAATTCGGATATGATTTTTAGGAGAGTAACTTATTTGTATCATGAATAAAATTTTTAGGACAGGAAATAAAATTAATTTATGGAGTAACGCTAAAATATTCGTCAGAGACAGAAAAAAGTTAATGAAAATTCTAAAAAATTAGAGGAAAACAATTAAAAACATGTCAAAAGATAATTTTAAGATTAGGTTATTTATAGGAGTAATTAATTGACTTGGTAATTGTTAGTTTGAACAAGCATGTAGCAGAAGAAAACAGAATCATTAAGTACTCTAATTCATCAATTTTAGTAATAAAATCAGCGTATTCATCAAATAATAAGAGGGTTTCTGATCGTGAACTACTACTAGAGTTTTCCTATCATATTCTAGAAACCTTAGATTGAGTTGTGAGACTCAAAATGAGTAGGAATTAAGGAAAAATTTCACCCAAAAAAAAAAAGTTGTATTTTTCGAAACTTGAAGAACCTTACTTCCATCTCTCTCAGCAAAACTGAATTGCATGACACTCATCCAACCTCAAAGATTAGTCCTCTCATGCATTATATGGAGACACCTCCTACCAGGACGTATGTGACAAAAGTTAGAAAAACCCATCATGGGTTTTTCCAATTTTGTCTAATTAAACTTAATTTTCTCCGAATTAAATTTACATTTAATTTTCAAAAGAAAAACAATTAATAAAAACCAATTAAATGGACTTTCATAAATATCCAGATTTGATTTAGTTTCCCAAAAATTAAATTAAATATCTAATATTTGAATTTTCATAAAATTCAAATTTCAATTAGTTAAACAAGTTAATTAATTTTTATTAATTTAATATCAAATATTAAATTAATTATATGTCAATTCCACAATCATGAATCTTTATTCATGTTAATCGATTCTCCAATTTCGTTTAATTCTATAAATAAACGTGTCATTATATCACATATAATTACTAATTCCCTTAATTCGAATTTGAATGTTTCAAATTAATTTATCACGCTATTATAAGGTTAATTCCGTTTGTGAGCTAGTAGAAGGATCTATACGGATCATGGGCTTCAACGATCCGAGATTAATTGGTTGAACTCCTTAAACCAAATTAACCCCCATTTGTTAACTATCGGGTCACTTCATTATAACCATGATTAGTAACGGCTGGGTCAAAAGCTGTCAATGAGAGGGTAGGGCCCCTTGTTCTAATTCTGGAGTTAGCACTTAAGGGAACAATCTCTCTGCTAACTCCAAAAGCGGGTAGAAGTCAATTCCATCTTGTACCCTATGACCCCAGCTATCTACCCAGTCTTACCCCTGAAATGAGAGACTTATTAGCTCATATGCAAACTCATTGCACAGGGCGTCCCCACTCCTCATGTCATCATATGAACAAATCAGGATCACTTCGTTTATAGCACTTTACAACAAATTGTAACATAGTGGACCGCATCCTATAGTGTTACCAGAATAAAGTACCTAGCTTTATTCATACATCATAGACCATTTTGGCTATTTACTAAACTTGATCTACTATCTCCACATAAATTTAAATTATTCATATAATAGCCATGGATCTTTAGTTTATTGGATCTAGTCTTTACGAGTGCAATTTACATATTCATCAACATTTTTTTTTTTTTAATAAACGTCAATAACATCTTTATTGATAAATACTATGTTTAACATTACGAACTGCGAGTTTTAGGACATACAACCAACAGTAATAACTGTCCTTTACTAAAAAAAAAAATGAGTAAAACCATATATTTATTTTCACGATATAAAAGTACAAGAATGTGTTTGGTTTTTTTCAATGGTTTAATTTTGAAAATAAGTCTTTTTTAAAAAAAAAAAAAATTGGATTGTTTGATATCAATTCAAAATAGCTTTTAAAATACTTTCAAAAGTTTATTTTAAATGTTTTTTTACGAAAAAGTTTGAATAAAAATGACTTTAAAAAAATATTTTTTTTTCTAGTTCAATCCAAACCGGCCTAAGTCTAGTTAACTCCCTGAAAATACATTATATTACAAAATAACATTTATTAAAGCGATTTGGTATACAAGTGTGCTAGTAACATGAGATTTGTGGTTTAAAGCGAATATTGCTTGATTTGTGGTTTTAAAATATGTATCTATGGACTGTTTGGGGCGTTGAGTTGAGATATAATGTCTATAGTTCATATAATATGTATGTGTTTAGGATGTAACTTTGAGTTCATATGTCTGAAGTTTGTGGTGCAGTTTTTTAAACTCTAAATAATTTACTTTTATTATGACTATTTTTGTTTTGAATTTTTTTATTCAACAATTCTACTCATCTTTGTGTTGAATAAAATAGAGTTTGGGTTCTTGTTTTTGTTCTTTTAAACTTTAAACTTTTTATTTATTTTTTTCTCTTTTTTTGGTAATGAACCATCATTAACTCACTACATTTCTTGTAGGAACTTAGTTAAATAAAATAGGAAACCAAAGATAAATCAGAACTTTTGATCCTAATTTTACTCTACAAATTTCATCATCACCTTCTTCGTTCTCTTCTTCGTCCTATTGTTGTTTTTTACTTTGTCATGAATGTTTTAATTAAATCTCCCTCATTATCTTAGCAATCAATGGAATGCCACCATATTTCTCAATTTCACTTTTAAATCCTCCAAATTTGGAGCATCATCACAAAATAAATCTTCATTTTTCACTATATCTTGCTAGAAAATGTTATAGGAAAAAGAATCTCCATTTTATGATTTTTTTTTTTAATGTGTTATATACTATTCAACTACATACATACTTTTCCATCATTATTAACACTCATTTGATATGTGAATCAATTAAATAAAAATATATTTGACAAATTTTTACGTACAAATATTGTACTTAATATAGACAAAATACTATTATTTATATAATCAATAACCATACAACATACTTTAACATACATCGGTCTTACAATAGTCGAAAGTGGTTGTTGAAATTGAGTATCAAAGATGATTTTTCACTGGAGTTTGTAGTTGAAGGTGGTTATCAAAGTTTGAAGTTGGTAGCTGCAGTTGGTTGTTGAAGGTGGTTTTCAGAGGCCGAAGTTGGTTGCGTGAAGGTGGTCGTTAAAGTTGATCATCGAAGATGATTTTTACCAAAGTTTGTAGCCAAATGTGGTCATCGGAGCTCGAAGTTGGTCGCATGAAGGTGGTATTGGAATTAATTATCAGAGTTTTGTCATCGAAGGAGCTTTGAAAAGCTCAAAATTGGTCATCGGAGTTGCTCGCCGAAGGTGGTCATCTAGGTGATTTTCGTCGAAGTTTTGTAGTCGAAGGTGGTTTTCGGAGCCTAGAAGGTGGTCGTCGAAGTTGGTCATTAGAGTTTGTTGTCGGAGGTGGTTGTCAGAGCTGAAAATTGGTTGTTGGAGTTGGTCGCTTAAAGGTGGTCGTTGGAATTGAGTCATCAGAGGTGGTTGTCGGAGCCCGACACCGGTCGTCGAAGTTGATTGCTGGAGTTGTCATTGGAGGTGATTGTTGGAACCCGAAGTTGGTTTCTAATATGTAGCAGTAATAGTTGCCGACAGCAACCGATGAGTAGAACCATTGAAAACATTGGAAGAATGGAGAGTAGGGGTGAGTTGGTCAAATACAACTTAACTCCACTGATATTTAAAATTGCATACCAACTTAACTCAAATTCATGTTGGTGAACTAAATACCCTATTGAGCCCACAATATAAAGAGTAAATTGATGTTTTTTAGTAATGGAACCCACCAATTCCTTGGACAAAACAAGGGCTGGAGTTCGCAGCTCTTACTTCCCAACTCCTTCGACCAAACACATCTTTAGGGCCCGTTTGGTTTAATTAAAGAAAAACAATATTTTTTAAAAACTCATTTTTATTTAAACATTTTTTTATAGAGACTAATTAAAATACATTTGAAAAAACTATTTTGAGTAGTTACTAGACACTTCAATTTCTTCCAAAATGATTTATTTTTAAAATTAAACCCTTAAAAATGTATTCCAAACATATCATCTTATGATCAAAATCCATATTGATGTAGCATCCTTGTATATTTTACTAAATTAAGAATATATCATCTTATACAAATTTAATTAAGTAGACAATTTTCTTTTTGGAACTTAATTAAGTAGACTTTTTTTCGAGAGAGAGACATCAAGTAGACATTGATATTTTAGAAGAAACACATCTATAGCATGGAATATTGACTCACTTTAAATAGTCTAAAATCATATAATGATAAAAATAAGTTGACAATTTAAAATTAATAATAAAAATACGTTGATTATTTCAAAAACCATTTCTAAACCTCAACTTTATCATTGAGAATGAACAATTTCGATAATATATAAAATACAAATTTATATTATCTTTTACCAATTAAAAAATATCAATCTATATCTTTAATCTTCGAGAGTTTTATCAACTAAAACTCTATATTAATAAGGGTTGTGTTCAAATATACGAAAATGAACAATTTTTTTTTTTATAAATGATAGCAAAATATCACAGTCTATTTACGATAATCACCTTCAATAGTAGTCTATCGCGATCTATTGCATATAGATTGTGATATTTTACTATTATTTATAAACACTTTTAACGGTTTTGTCATTTAAAGTAACTTTCCTATTAATAACTGTCATAAATGAAATATTTATTAGTGATTTATACCTATATTTACTCGATTTCTTGTAAAATCGGCTCAGACTTACATAAGTAAAATGGTTCTTCTTCAAAAATTCTACCAAAGTGGTAAGAGAAATCATCATATAATTATTTATAAATGAGTAAAGCAAAATAGAGGAAGAGGACCAAATAAAAAATCACTCAAATTTAATGAAAAACTGATATTATTTATTTAATTATCACATTTCTCTTTAATTTACGTTATATTTAAATTACGTATTATTGATTTTAAAACAAAATTTTAACGTATGATTTAAACCGATTCATTCATAAAAATTTAGAATTCAAATTGATACGATCATTAGTTTAAAATTTTAATTCTACACGACATGTTATTTAACTTATATCCAAGACAAAATTATAGAATGTCATTTTTATAATTAGCTTAAATTGGGGTATTAGTTTGATCTTTGAAAGGTATTTTTTTTTAATTATTATTGTTTTTTATTTTTAGCAAGACTTTGAAGCTTAAAAGTATATGAATAATTTAAATAACTTAACAGCCTAAATGCTTCTCCAAAGAAAAATACTTTCCACGTGGCAATCTATTCACCAAGCAATTATAAAACGGCACCGTCCGGATCTTCACTCATTAAAAGTAATTTAATATGGTTTGAAGTTTGGTATATACTTTCATTAAGCAAATATATATTTCTTTGAATGATTAAGAAAATAAAATATTTGTAATAAAGAGAATATAATGATTTAATTTTGGTTTGTTAGTATGATAACAAAGAAAAGCCAATGATAATATGCCAAGCTGTATATTGTTACACCAAATTAAACCATGCAAGATATATATTAGTTGACTTTCAACTTAAAATGGTGTACACTTCTCAATATTTAATATTAATCATAAGTTTTAATACCAAATTTTTATTTTAATGTGAGATTTTTTTAAAAAAATTTAATCATGATTTAGAAGTTTAAAAATAATGATTATTTTGAAATTAATTGAATAAAAAATAGGAAAAAAAATTCGTTAAAAGAATAATAATGCATTAGATTTCACTATTTTTATTACTTTTTAAATTAAATTTAAAATTCCACTTCATAATTATTTTAATTAATTAATAGAAATCGATGTCAATGATTGAAAGTAAGTATTTAATAAAAAAAAATTGTGGTTAAAAATATAACGTTATCAAACATATGGACCAAATTGAAAAAAAAAACTCAAAATTTAGAGATTAAATATGTAATGTTTTAAAACTTATGAACTAAATAGAAACTATAGACAAAATCTAAGGACAAAAAAATATTATTGTATCCGTAGCAACCATTAAATCAAAATTAGGGAGGAAAAGAAAAGGTAAAGCTTTTATAAGTATATAATTAATCATAATTTGTATTCATGTCAATTAATTTAATAATTTCACTTAAAAATAAACAAGTCATCGTACATTGATATTACAATACATTTATTCGGGAAGAACACAATTATTATTATTATTATTATATATACACTAAAAAAAAGAATAACTCAAATGTTGAAAACTATTTTTCAAATATATATACTTGAGTTAACTATTTCCGAGTTTGCGAGTAAGACATGAATGAATCGAGATCACATTCAAATGTGAGAGATTATAAAGATATGAAAGTATAGTTAAGAAACGCTTCAAACAATGGAAAATAACTACCGATACTAACAAAGTGTACTTTTTTTTTTTATGGCTTAATAATAAAAAATTGAAAGTTAAGCATGTTTAGCTTAGAATAATCCTATGTTGGGTGACATTTTTGAGAATTTTTCTATGATACATATGAAACTTTTTATAACTCCAATTTCATTTTATTTTAATTTAGATATTTTCAGCTACTCAAATTTAGTCTCTATATTTTCATTAAATATTAAATTTAGACCTACACAGTTATTTTTTTATTAATCAAAATAGGTTCATTGATAGTCAGAATTTTTAGATAATAAGAAAAAACATGAATGAAATATATTTTGAAAATTTAATACTTTTTCTTAAAAAAAAAAAAATCAACAATATACTAATCGTAGGAGTAAATTCAAACATTTAAAAGTATCAAAACTAAAATGAAACAAAATATAAAGCAAAAACATCGGAAGATACATATATGAGATTTTATTGATAAAAAAAATCTTTAGATAGACCAATAGATGATTGACACGTATTTTATGGACAAAATTGGACCCCTCTCTTTTCATTTTTCAACTTATAATTATTTTGATCATGTTGGTTTGTGGAAAATAAGATACAAAACTATCAAGTCCCAATAACATATGCTCACAAGAGGAAAGGCAGGCAAAATGTGTGCTTTACAAAAATTGACCACTAATGATTTAAATTTTGACATAAACAAAATTCAAATTATGATAACATAACCATATTAAGGAAATAATACATTTTCAAAAAGTTAAAATCCCCCGCTTTTTGTTTTTATAAAATAAGTAAATCTTCTATCCATCTTTTACGATAATTTGCATATTTACTGAATTATTAGTCAGATTTCAAAAACAAAAACAAGTTTTTAATTTATTTTTTTTTATTTTCAACTTTTGGCTTATTTTTAAAACCATTAATAAAAAATAGAAAATAAATAAGAAATTTGGAGGTTGAGACGAAAATAGTATCTATTGACTTAATTTTCAAAAATAAAAAGAAATGATTTGAATTCTTATAAATTTTTAAGTACAAACGTGTCCTTGGATTCTATTGTTAAAAAAAAGTTTATAAGAATGACCTAACTCTCAAAATATATATAATTATTTGAGAAACCTCTAATAGTGTTTTTCAAAGAAATGAACGTATATAATTATATCAGGTCTTTTAAAAATGTGGTCACGTCAATAACTGTTGAAAAAGATAAAATAAAATATTAAATTACATTGACTAAACTATATCTTCACGTAACCCTATAAATACTCTGCAATTAATTAACATTTAAAGTTCTATGATTTTTTTTTTTTAATTTTAAGTTCATAGTTTTATCTATAATTACTTTTAGAGAAATGGGAGCAAATGGCAAAATTTGGATTGTTTTGATTTTTGTAATAAAATAAAATAATAAAAATAAAAATTTTGGCAAAATGTGTGCCACTCACATGACAGACGTTTTTATAATTTCAAAGTTGCTCCTTGTATGGTCGGATAACATCATTTTTTAATACAGTATAATTACTATATCATGCTAAATAAAAATATAGAAGGAGAAGAGTCGTTTATGAAATTCCAACTTAAGATTCAAGAGATAAAGGAGGAGATTTCTCGTTTAATTTGAATTTTGATTTGATTGTTTAATATCATATTTGATTTGATATAACCACTTTTTGAAAATATTATTAATGAAATTAATCTATAATTTGGTATCATTTTGATTTTAATTTATACTATATCTTTAGAATAAACATTATCTTATTAATTTTTTATTAGTTTAAATTCAAATTATATATTTGCTTTCCGATTAAGATTTTACTCATTATTTTATACATATTATCATCTAACAAGCTCTATATTTCATTCACATTTTATTCATTATTATCTTACTATATATTGTAACATCAATCTTTATTTTTTGACAAACAAATAAGTATTCACTTTTGCAATTTTGTTGTTTTTTTATATGCCCTACAACGAGTTAGGCTTCTTGTTGTTTAATCAACGTTGAGCTTAAATGAAAATGGAGTTATGAATAAAGTGTAGTTGTAAATAAACATGTTTACTTCTTGATTTTTTCATATTTTGTCCAAGTACTTTTCGAATTAATCACAATAAACAAGAACTTCCCGATTTTTCTCTCCCATTTATATTCTAATTTATCTTATTTGTTTAACTGTTTGATACATATTCAATTATATCTAAATATTTTTTTTCATTGTTTTATACATTTTTTTTTTATCAAATTCATTTGATTTTTTTTCCATCATATTTTCGATGTTTTCAATTTTTCATATAGAAACACATAAAAATGGCTTATTGTACTTTAAAAAAATATATAAATGAAAATTAAACTTTAATAGCAAAAACCTCTAAATCTCATTTTCTTCACTTATCTCTCTTTCTTTTCTCAATCTCATGTCAGCAATTGTTGGTTCAACAATCCTTTCTTAAATTTCATCGTCTTGACTAGTTTTTGGCGATCACCCTTGCCAGGTCGTCGACATTCGTTGCGACTACTTTTTTTTTCTACTTTGAACATCGTTTTCAACAATGACGTTCCGGGATTGATAGTGTTTATAGTTGGTTTTCAAGATCATATGAGCAAATTGGTCACATGAAATGAAGAAAATGAAACTGCCTACAACTGGTTTTGGTGGCAAATGCAATTATATTTTCAATAATCACATCGTCTTGAACTTGTAATTTCTTTAAATACTCACTTGCCAACAACAATTTCATTCGTATAATCAACCATCGTTGTGGAAATTCATAAGTTCCTAATGACCCCGTCACCTGGTTATTGGCTTCCCTTGCATACACATATTCTATAGGCAGCCGAAAGCATTAAGAACCATATTGGGTGATTTTTAATTTTTTGATTTTGTTTAGACACGGTTTATTTGTAGTTTTAGAATGTTTAGGTAGAGTGTATTTGTGGTATTCGTAATTAGTATTTTCTATTATATGATTTCGTTTTACTATTTTTATAATTTTAAAATATTTTTATCATTTTTCTAAATGAAAATTTAAAATTTGCCTTTTTTTTCTTGTCAACCTTATTTTTACCACATTGATTAATGGGTTTTTTTTCTTTTTTAAAAAGAAAAAAAATTAATGGACTATAAATAAAAAGTTAATTGAACCTATCATACACACCTGCGCACACGCAAACGTACGTACAATTATACATTTGAATAATAGTTTTTAATTTGTTACTTTTTAAAGGAGAAAACCCAATTTTGATTGCTTTGCCTGATCTGTCCTTCCCTTCCCTTTTTGAGATAAGTTCACAAAGTTTTCAAAGTTTTATTTTTTGGATATATTTTTTAAATTCCCGTTGCTGCCTTTAAATTCTAAGCTATTGAAAATATATTGGTTTCTAATATTTTATTCTTTTTTGATAAGGTTTTCTAATATTTTATATTAGGAAATGGAAAGTGGAGAAAAATATATTATAAATTAAATTTAAAGCAAAGCCACTTTAGAGGGATCGGTTTCTTTCAGTTAAAAACAATTCGAAAGGTTTATGATTGGATAACTTATTTTATTCATTTGTTAAATCATTAAAGATGATCAAGCAATGATTAACCAAAATTATAAATAACAAATAAAGTAAATTAATTTTTAGCCTTTTTTTTTAAACCTCTGCATTTATTTGGTCTATAAATATTTAATTTGACTAAAGATCATTAGGGGAAAAAGAAAACTTAGACTCCTATTGGATGGTTATTTAATTTTTTATTTTTGATTTTGAACTTTTAAAAATGAAGTCTAACACTCTTTCTACTTCTAAATTTCTTATTTTGTTATATACCTCGAGTTCGTATCCATGTTTTCAAAATCAAGTTGAGTTTTAAAAACTAAAAAAATGTAACTTTTAGAGAAAAAAAATGTTTTTAAAATTTGGTAAAAAAATTCAACTTTTTTACTCATGAAAAATGAAAATCATGGTAGGAATCGCGACCGTGAGAAAATAAACTTAATTTTACTTAAGATTAAAAAAAAAAAAAAGTGTTTGAAACATGAAACCACAAAGTACTTAGTTCACATCAAGGACAAAATATTCGTCGATATGTCGATATATCCGTAAATTGAAGGATTCGATATTGATAACTATACATAGATATCGTCAACATTTTTTATAAGTGCATGTAAAACATAAAAAAGAAAAAAAAAATTATTTAGTTCAATATGAATATGAATACTAAATGACGATATCCATAACTTAGTTTCGAAATAAAAACAACTTGATTATTGATCTAAATAAATTTTATAAATTTCATGACTTAAAGGAATATATGTCGATATCAATACGTTATTGATATATTTGTAAAATTGAAATCTCGATATTGATATCGACATCGATATTTTAATTTTTGATCCACATAACTAGTTGGAAAGTGCAGTAGAACCCACCTCCAATTTTTACATTTATAATTGGAGGAAAATATGTCTATATTTAATGAAAATGTTATTACGGTCTTTAAATAGAAATTGCATGGTAGATTAAATTCCCACTTTGCAAAAATCACATAAAAATCCATAGGAATATATACATTATTCATAATTTTATTGCCAAAGAAGAGCGGTTGTCATTGTCACGTCGTAGGGTCGCGATCCCATGCACTGCATGTTCATCATAATTACCCAGAGGGAAAGTGCGGGGTCCTGATCACCTGGTCCACTGCCCACCTATCAATCCATGCTCCTTCATTATCTCCCATTTGATCACATCAATGATGTGATTTTAAGGTTCAAATTTTAGTGCCCATTTTCCATTTTTAGAGCATTTGGACTCTTAACTTTAAGCCGGTGGAATCAACTACTAAAGTTCACTCTCTATTTGAGCCTCGTTTTGAACTATCATAATCTACGATTAATTATAAAGAGATGTTTGGAGAGTTTAAATTTAGTTAGGATTATTGAGAATCAGAAAAATATTAGAAAACATGAGTAATTAAAGACAGAACGGAAATGAGATTGTGAAACATGAAAATGACGAGAAAGATGATTGGATTAAAAACCGTCAGAATGAAATGAGTTTTTATTACAAATCGGATTCAAAATGCTCAATTTAAACATGAATTTTGGATTACAAAACATTACATTATCATTCCATTACAAGCCACCAAACACCCCTAATAGTACTATTTCAAAATTCTCTTGGTTAGAGTGTTTATTATTTTACCTTCATACTATCTTTCACTCTTTATTACATCGTTTGCTATATTTTACTCATTAAAATAGTATGCACACCAAACATAGACTATTCTAACCCATATTAAAACAATGTATACCCAAACTCATAATATTATAACATACAAGACTATTATAACCCATAACCCATATATATAATACGATGATCGCTAATAATAATAATTAACTTCACACATCCCAAAATGTCCCTTAAAATCTTATGTATTTCAATTTTCACCGATGATTTATTTTTATCCTACACTCATGAAATATCTATTTTAGAAGAATTTATTCCAGGAATCTATCAATTTTTCGTTATTAGATGTATGAGAGAATTGTAAAAATAGGTCTTGTATTATGTGACTTTTAAGGAGCATTTAGACTTTTGAATTTGCATCCGACGACTATTAAGATGCATTCATAACGTAGCAGCCACATTGATTTTTTTTCCCCTTGTTTTAGCTGCAACCAACTTTAATTAGTATCATATTTAATATGATATCAAAATAAGAAGTCTTGACCAAACTGATCATTAGAGGTGTTCAAAAAACTCGATAATTCAAAAAACTAATTAGTTCAATCTAATCCATGCGGTTTGGGTTGGATTCAAATAAATGATAATTTTGTGTGTTGAGTTGGTTCATGGGTTTACCTAAAATACTCAAATCAACTTGAACTTATTGTTAATTTTAAAATACACATACTTTTTTAACTTATGATATATATTTATTTAAGTTTTATTTTTTTTTAATAATTTATTCTCCACTAACTTCTAAAAATAGTTTTTTAGCACTTTGAAAAGAAAAAATTTATTATATAAATTAAAATTATGTTCAACTCTTAATTCAATATATGAAAATGATTAAATTATTTTTTTCGTATTAATATCTTACTTCTTTCTAGAACACAACTTTAAATAAATAACTCGATTAGCTCAAACTAACTCAACCCGAATGTTTAATGATAGGATTGGCTTGGGTTCATCTTTTTATAACAGTTATTTGAATTGAAGAAATTAACACACCGAAAAATTGGGTTGGATTTAAAAAGTTATTAAACTCAACCTAACCCAACTCACGAACACCTCTTATAGCTCAATTAGCATACTAGCGTGCTAATAACCACAAAATCCGTGATTTGAATCTCCCAACTCCCAATTGTACTAAAAGAAAAAAGAATAAGAATGATTTGTGTAATTTTTCCAATTTTTTTTACATAACTTAAGAACGAAATCCTAAAACTTATTTATCAATTTACGTATTTTTCAAAATTCCTAGTATGGGCCCCAAAAGTATAATCCCTTTTTTGTTGGGGGAAGAGCATTGCCTCTTACCTTGGCCATCGTGGTCCGTAATTATTATCCAAATCTAAGGATATAAAGGGGAGAGAAAAAGAAGTTTGGGTTTTGTTCGGGTGTAAGTATTCACACCATTGTTTTGGTACACTTCACCTTTAAAAGGTACACGTGTCAGAGGATGGTGGTTCTTTCTCGAATATTATTGAAATTGTTGGGTCCCACACTTTTTGACTGAAAAGGAAGATGAGAGATCAACGTTAAATTTCATCCACAATGTTAAAGGAGTGAAGCATGTGGGTGATAATTTTTTTTGGTTGTTTTAATTGTCACATCAATTAAAAAAAAAAAAACCTTCCAATCAATTTATTGTTAGATTAAAATATTATATTTGTTACTATATAGTAAGGATTTGTTCAATTTTAACCTTTATATTTTTAATAAATCTTGAATTTGGTTCTACCAATTATTTTATTATTGATTTAAAAGGAACATTTTATATCTATTAGCATTCACATTATAAATTCTTAACACATATTTATATAGTACATTTTATTAAATTAAAATTTTAACCACTTTTTATAAATTTGATTTTGAAGACTAAGTTTAAGATTTATCGAGAGTACAAAGATTAAAATTGAATAAGTATCAGAGTATAACGATCAAAATAGTACTTTAATTTAATCTTATTATTAATATTTCTTTTTAAAAAGTTTTTATTATTTCAAATTCTTTTTAATAGAAAAACTATTATTTCATATTCATGCTCATTGTTTGTTATTTTATATAATTTTGTTGAATGGTACTCTAAATCTAATAATCAAGAACAAAACATTTGTTAGATTTCATTAGTTAGTTTAAACTAAAATCTATATTTATATAAATATATAAATAATTTGATATAAATTTATTTGAAGTATATATGGTTTTATTTATTATTATTTTTTGTTTTATAAATGTAAAATGGAGTTGGACAAATAAAAAGGTTTTCTAGAATGAAGCTTCAAATAATTCTCTCTTACAAAAGACATTAGTGGAAAACATTTTGTTTCTATGAAATATTTAAGAGAGTTTCCTTTTTAAATCTAACACCTAGAAAACATGAAATACTTTTGCCATTGGGATAATTGAAAGCTACACCCTAATGATTTATTTGTTTTCCACTATATAACTTTATACTTTATAAATAGAGTCAATACACCCTTATTGGATAAACCCTTCAAATTTGTTTCACATTACATAACTTTATGCTTTATAAATAATGTCGACTCTCTTATGGATGGACCCTTCATGTTTAACGCCAGCAACATTATTTCACATTTGATATCATGGAATAAGGCACATGTTTCAATTCAGTGAAAGCTACCGACATAATTTATCAAAGTGAGTAAGATATTACGATATCACAATAAGGATATTCAAAATCATTAATATATATGATTAACCAACCTGGATTAACCTGGTGATTAATAGAATAAGCAATGAAAGTAAATCATACTATTAGAGATTGAGCACAAACTCCATGGTGACCATTCAACTAGAATGTTGAAATCCTAACTAGCTCTGGGTTGTAATATTATCTCTTAGGTAGAAAAAACAAGCTCAATTACAAAAAGTACTTGTGAACTTCGCCATTTATTTTTTAAAATGCTTTTATTCTTTTTGAAATTACGATATTGTTTTTTTGCCTTTTCACAAAAGTTTTCAAAATTACCGTTAAAGTAAAGACGAATCAAAATTTTAGATGAAAATGTGAACCTAGAGCATATGTGGCAGTTTTCAAGTTCCAATCTCTATCTCAGTCATTGTCACACGGTTCCATATCCATTTTATCAAATTTCCATTCTAAAGTGCAACTTTGTTTTTTTAATTAAAAATAGAAGATTAAGAGGGCATCTTTGGGTATGAGAAAATGACATACAATACAAGGGGATGGGCACACACACTTGAGAAAAGATCTAATACAATATCAACCACCATAAAATCCGCAATAAATCGATATATGAATAAAAAAAATATTTAAGTGCATTATCTATTTTTGTGCATCTCATTCAATTATCTAATCATAATTAAGTTTTTCTAATATTTTTTTGATATTTTTAATTTTTTTAATTTGTAATTAGAGTAAAATGAATGAAGAAACAATTATTGCTCTTAAAGAATACATAAGAAAGTGAAAAAAAAAAAATAGAAAGAAAAGTAACAAATTGTAGTGAGAAATTAAAAGTGAATTTGATTTTTGATTAAAAAAGAGGGTCCCACGGAAAGAGTAAAAGAGGCCACGTGGATTTGGCAACAAGACCAATCCCATGTGGGGCGGTGCAGGAAGCAGATACCGACATCCAGAAGTTTTCCTATCATTCAAATTTCACGATAACTAAAACGGGACAACAAATATTTGGTGAATTATTCGATCTACATTATTGGAATTTCTTTTTAAAATATATTTTTCTAAAAAATGTTTTAAAATATTAAAGAATAACATAGTTAGTCTAAATTGTACTGCTCTACATTTATTTATGGACTGTTTTAAAATATAAAAATATAAAAAGATATTTTACTATATTTATAAATATTTTGAACATTTTATTATTTAAAATAATTTTTTTATTTTTTATATTACAATTTTTCCCCTAAAAATTAGGTTTGTTAACATAGGTAAATAACATCAAAACAGAAAAATAATATATATAATTTTTTTGCCAAGACAAGAACATTAATTTGACATTTAGCATACGTTAGCAACCGAAAGGTTTGTAATACAAATTCATTTTACTCTCTATTGTCCTTAAAAAACTTGTAAAAACTTTGAACTAAAAAAATTTGTAAAAGTTTCAAAATTACAAGAATATATAAATATTCATTGTGAATCATATTTATATATATAAAAAATTCTAAACCTATTTTTAAAAATGTTTAAAAATATTTATCAAATTTTGAAAACTAAAGTCACATTTGATATCGATTTCATTTTTCTAAAAAAAAATTGTGAAACCTCAACTAAATTCCACAAACCAAATTTATTATTATTATTTAATTTTCACAGCTTGTCTTTGATTTCAGAAACATTTGCAAAAACTAAAAATCATATGATTATCAAGAGATTATCCTGTTTCAAATTCTATGAAAAAAAAAATTAAAAGCATTTATTAGTAGAAAAAACATCAGGAAGGAGATAGAAAAAGCATTTATTAGTAGAAAAAGTGTTTAACAAACCTAATTTTTAGATCATTATAAATTATTTTCCCTAGAAAAAGAAAAGTAAAACCTAAGATCATACCACACACACACAAAAAAAAGTCTATGTTTTCTACAAGTTGGGGGGTTAGGGCAAAGAGTAAACTTGTAAATTACTTCATATTTGTTGGCTCATAATTACTTACAAAGAATTTAAGTTTTGTTGCACACAAAATTTGACAAATTTGGAAGAGTTTTAATTTTGTAGGGATTGGACACCAAAAGCTAATACAAACAACTTGCATAGAAATTATAAATTTGGTCAACAAATTAAAGCTACATGAGCTCATGTGGCTTGGTTTTGTATTCTTATTGGCCTAACCCTAATCTCAACTCTATTAATTCAAGATTCCCAAGCTTTAATTATAGGCTTTTTGTCACAACTAAAATTTCATCCAAACAAATGAACTAATGAAATCTAGAAAGTTTTTGCCTAAATAAAATCAAAGAGATTTGGTCAAGGTCACAATCTTAAATTCCCATATTATAATAAAGCCTTGAAATCCAAGCAAACAATAGTATAATGGAGAAGAATTTCTTTAATACTTCCAAGACTCGAGAGAAATTATATTACCATAAATCTGGAGACTCCACTCATAGAAATGGTAAAGCTAGGTTGGACAATTTAAAAAGATATATCTATAACATGTAGAGATATTAGAATTGACTTTGCGTTCGTTGTCTGTATACCTTTAGAAAGATTTTGGAATCTTCAATTTTTGTATATAGATAGTGAATACAAAGTCAATTCTAATGACTCCACATACTAGAGACATGTTTTAAAATTGTCCACTCCGACTTTGCCATTTCTGTAAGTGGAGCTCCGAAATTTTCAATAATGATAAGTGGGGCATATTTGAATGATAATGATTAAAGAGGCCACCAAAGGGTTAAAAAGAAAATTAATTAAAGAGTTTTAAATTAGAAGAAAAAATTATACCACTATTATTATGATGTGGAATTTATTCACTATATCCTTACTATTAAAAGAAAAGTAGAAATCCCTAGAGTGTTAAAATCACATTTGTACACATTATGTGACTTCTAAGAGTTTCATTATCATACTTATCCTTTACTTAATCCTATCACTAGACATACTCTTGCTTTGCTATTAGTCAAAAGCAACAAAATTAAAATTGTAATATTACAAGTTGCTTGTAAATGTGATGCAATGATATTTTGTCGGTGAATAATAAGTTTGGTTCTGAATTTTTATAAAAGTAATAATTTAGTCATTTTAAACTTTACGAGTAGTAATTAATTAGTATCTGATTTTTTTTTGTCTAAATAAGAAATATAATTTCATCCTTGGGTATGAATACACAACAATTTAGTTAATGTAGATTAAGTAACAATGTATTAATTGTTGCAAAAAATGTAATTAAGACTTAAAAAAATTTCTTATACGTTTAGATTTGTAATCTAATCCTAGATTATATAAAGGATAAAGACTAAGTCCTTATGTAATAATTGTGGAAAAATATAGTTCTTATTTAATAAAAATTGATATCTATTTTGATGAGAAAAATTTTATGATAAAGATTAAATTGCTACAAATTTAAAACTAAATTGTTACATGATAAAGTTCAAAGGCTAGAGCATGAAAATGATATTATTTTGATGTTGTCTTGTTATCTTGCATGGACTATCACTGAAATCGTAACCATGATTTCATTCGTAGTGTATACTTTCATTTGGAAGACAATGAAATACCTATATTACCAGAATGTCCTTTTAAATTTCTAATCAATTTAACTAAAAATTTTGCTTTTTTTTTTTTTTTTCCTTTTAATTTACATACTCAAATTTTATAATTATAAATATCTTAGTACCCAAATACAAAGAACATAGAATTTAAAAAATAAAATGATAATTATTTGTATTAAACTTATCTAATTCAATTTTCTAAATTTCAATTTGACTGTAAATAAATCAATATGTTTTTGCTTGACAATCTGAGATTATGTTGTGTGAAAAAACAAAATCCAGCGTCACAAATTTAATTTAATCAGATGTTTAAAACAAAATGGGAAAATCCCATTAAAAAATCAAATTTGCAACTTTTTCTTTTGTTTTTTTAAAAAATTAAGATACAATTTGATAATTGTTTGGTTTTTTATTTTTAATTTTTGAAAACTAAGCCTATAACACCTCATCTACCTCTAAATTTCTTGCTTTGATATCTACTTTTTATCCATATTTTTTAAAACCAAGTCAAAATTTGAAAACTAAAAAAAAAAAAAAAGATAGATTTTGAAAAGAGTTATTTTCAAATATAGCAAAACGAACCAAAATATTTATAAATATAGTAAAATTCCATTGTCTATCTACTATTGCCCGCGATAAACTACTATTTGTATCTATCTGACACAAATGGTAGTCTACTGCGATCTATCACAGATAGATTGTGATATTTTACTATTATTTGTAAATATTTTCAACAGTTTTATTATTTAAAATAATTTTCCTTTTAAAAATTGTTTTTATTTTTAAAATTTGACTAAGAATTAAACTCAAGATCGATATACACCATGGTAAGAAAATGAAAAGAAATGGACTTACTTTTCAAAAAAGAAAAACGGAGAATAAAATGATTACTTAACGGGTCTACTTGTTCATCAGCTTTCCAATTCACAATAATTCTAATATATGCTTACAAACAAACAGTGGACAAACTATGATTCACCACTCCTGATGAACAATATTGTAGAATTCTATTGGGACTGGGAAAATTTAACCCACTGCAGTTTTGGAAGTGTTGGTTAAGAGCCTGGGTTGATATTTTTCTTCTTCAATTATTATTATTATTTTTTTTTTCCTTCTGATTTTGTATTTTGTTTTGGTTTGTAAAGGTGTACAGGGAAAACAAAAAGACAGAAAAAATACAAAAAAATATTCAACTAGAGAAAAATCCTCAAGCTAAGGTTAAGCAAAAACTGCACAAAAATTGAAAGCGAGCGGAGGATAAAGAGAGAGAGAATAAAAAGTCAAAATAATAATAATAAAGTTGGAGGGAGTTCATTAAAGAGAGAGAAAGGACATTCAATGCAAAATGTTTTAACATATGATGTGGGTCTCACGTAATCAAAGAATTGTAATCAAATTATTAACTATTTGGGAGGGAATGAGATTAGAGAGTTGGGCGTAATAAAAAAAATATGGAATCCATACTTGAATCATTGCAGAGTTTAGTAAACACCACCAAATCCCACAATTCTTGATTCTTATTCCCTAATTATGATTACATGTAGGTAAACGAGCCTTAAATTATTACAAATTTAAAAGTACAAGACCATATTACAATATAAAATTCAACAACTAAAATGATACTTTTAGGAAAGTTCAAGATCAAAAGTCTTTTTTAACCTATCTCAAGCGCAATAAATAGTATCCTCAACTTCTTTTGAAATGCAATCACCCATCACTTAAAATGGTAGAACTTCACTAGACAGATAAGAGTTGATAACAAGTCTTTATAATGTGAATAAAGAAACCAATTTGAGACAGAGGCACCAATATATGAACTAAAAATCTCATCCAACTGATGATGGGACTAAATATAAATGATGGAATGGTGTACCATAAACTTCCACATTACATCAATACAGACCACTTTCAGTCACTTCAACTGTTCTTTCTTTTTCTAGCTAGTGACCTCAACTGTTCTTCCTACATCGATTATTGTTTTGTCAAATACAAGGTGAATTGGAGGGTCCTGATTTGAATCCTCTTAATGTAAAAGAAAAGCAAATCAGTGAAACTGGATCATGATGAACTTCACAAAACTGGAAAAGGATGGACCCTACCCTCTACCAAATTCTAATACCTATAGTCACACTGTGAGGTGGCTTTTTCTACCAACCAAGTGGCCAACTCAATAATGGTTCAGAATGTTCAACGCGTATCTTTGATTCTTTGATACCCTTTTTCGCCTTTTCTTTGATTAGTCACGTGTGAATTCTTGTTCACAAGCCAAAAATGAAAGCATTTACACTAAGATAATGTCCCCCTACTCTTGACTGTTTGACAATTCTAGACACGCAAAGGGTGGGTAATGGGGCCTCTCTTACCAATTCTTAAAAGACATTTAATGTACTAAGAATCGATAACCAGAATAGGGTCATTAAATAAGATAGTTTGTTAGTACACGGTGTTTGATTTTTAAGTATGTTGCGTGTACTCACAACACTAGACACGGTTTTATATGTGTCATTGTAAATGTGGTTAAGAAACACAATTATAGACCTGGTAAATCATGTTTAAGAAACAACACTGTGTGACCCGTTTTGCTGCTGGTTTTGTGAATATTTTTGGTCATTTTTCTCGACTCTCTGTCATGTTGGAAGATTTAGATGGACGTTGGGTGTCCGATGTTATTATTACAGATCTTTCGTTCCCGTTGCTCCCAAATAAAGAAACATGATTACAGTCTGGGTAAATGTTATTATGGGTTTTTCTTACCACTTTTTAACCATCCTATTTTAACTACTATTTTATGAAACAATTCTATATTGTGCAGAAAAGCTCCCATCCTGACAGCAAAATATTCATTCAACACATGATATTAATGAAAAAGTAGTTTACCTACAGAGATTTTCTTTACAGAAAGTAAAGTAAAAGAGTCATTCCTACTTTTGACATTTCAAAGATAACATAACAATTAGCTAGATTACCTTTGTCGGTGAAACATGTGAGAGATTCACCTCAAGGAGAAAAGTGAACTAATTTGTCCTCTTGTTCAAGTGATCAGCTTGAAATTGTCTTAACAGCTGCAGGGACTGATGATAAAGGTTGAGGTCAATTCCATCAACATTCCTGCCAACACGTGCCCGCAGAGTTGCCTGAAAATAAAGCATCATTTAAGGCTCTTGTGTGTGAACATGAGACAAAGAGAAAGGTGGTCCTAATTAAATGGTATTTCACCTCATTATCTGACTGAACAAGTAGTTCACCAATAAATTGATATATGGAACCAATGCGAATGCTAAGTTCTCTCAGATGCTGTGTGTCGATCTTCAAGTTAACATTTCCATCAACAATTATGGCAATGGCTGTCTCTACAGAATACTCCACTAACCTGTCTCAAAGAACAGATAGTAATTATTTTCATCGTCACAGAATGAGTTAAGGAAAAGGAAACAGTTCAAAGATTCAAAAGTAGTCATCTATCTCATAGCAATAAATAAAATTAAAAAAAAAAAACAGTTGCATATATGTAAAGAACTATTTGAATATTAAGATTAACTTCCATTATTAGAAGTCATCAATGGGTAATCTGTTGTCATATCAAGTTAGAGAAGAATCATATGATGTTAGCACCATCAGATTACGTTTCAAAGTTTATTCCAGATTCAATTAAATGTCTGGTTTCTTGAAAAATGCATATAAGACAATGAACATTCACAATAACCAAGGAAATCGATCCCTTCCACATCCGATAAGATTGCAACAGCCAAGAAATTCAACATTGAATGCTAGTAAGAAAATAAACCTAAAGGATATAATTATGCTGCCCATAGTGAAAACATTGCATACATATCAAATCCCAATCTACGAAAACTCTACCGTTCTTTTCGATATGATATAGTTATCTGCAATAAAATAATTAATAGGCTGCAATGAAATAGTCTTTGGTGGTTTTTAGTTTTAAGAAGATAGCGAACATCTAGAGGATAAAATGTAAGTGGATCATTCCATTGCTAAGAAAATAAAGGCAGCCCAAATTTCAAACAGACAGTTATAGAAGACAAATTCAAGCAAAATCTACCAAGAGAATCAATGCACCAATCAAGTTCAAGCCCAAATTCTTAGGCTCATACTTAAAGTTGTACAAAGCATACAAGAAATAGGTAAACTTTACTTTCCGGTAACTCTAAGTGAAGCCCCATCCTTGAAGAACTCAGAAGATGGCTTCATCAGGTCTTTCAGTGAAACCAACGCCCCTGATTTTATTGCAGCTGAAGCCATCCAGTAAAATCCTCTTTCTAATTCTCACAAAAAGCACTCTGATCACTCCAACAAGTCAAATCCCATATGAAAGATATGTAAATCTTAGATAGTAATCAATCAATTCTTTAAAATGAAGATAAAATGATAGAGTAACTATTAAACCAGTCCTCCAAAGTTAAAATTCATCCTTCAACCATTATTCTTTACTATAACATGTCACATGCTGCCATGTTACAGAGTTTCATATCTGAATTCAATGCTTTTGAATACAACCCCTGTCTTCTAAATTGAATTATTCAGTCAAGCTGCAATTGTCAAATCCCCATAAGAGGATTCTACTTCCCATTCCAAGCATAACAAAAAAAATTCCCCCAACCTAACTCATCTACATATATAATGAATTACCTTTTTCACCAAAATTCCAAATCCTTAATATACTCAAACTAGGAAGCGATCCCTGATGCATTCCCACCAAGGAAACAAATTCTGCGAATTTCTACAGTTTCAAAAGATTAATGACTACGGTACGGCTCACAAAAAGTGAAAACCCTAAAGATTCCAGAGGGGACAAATACATGAATTCTACGAATCAATCATGAGTTCAACAATGAATTGAAATGCGAGAAAAGTTGAAAGGGAAATCCCACTGAGGGCAATCTTAAACGATCAAAATACATTCAGATTCTTGAAGCACCATAACTCTCAAAAACAGAGGAGTAAAAGGATTTCAAACGAGAGAGAGAACACTGATTATTCACCTTAAAGTGGAATCTGACACCCTTTTGGCTATAAAAGCTTTGAATCACTCCTCTTACAGTGGTGAAGTGGGTACATGGGCTGCTGATGCCGAGCCCCGTGTCATAACCATTTCGACCGGTTTTGATAATGATTTACAAGTCGTATGTTAATTATTTAGGTCTGTTTCGATAATTATTTTGTTTTTTTTGTTTTTGTTTTCTAAAATGAAGTCTATGAATACTATTTCTATCTCAAAATTTCTTTCTTATCTACTTTTCACTAATAATTTAAAAGACCAAATCAAATTTTGAGAATTGTGAGGTGAAATTTTAATTTTAAAAAATAAGAGGGAACCAACCTTTGGTCGGAGAATTCCACATTGGAAAATTTTTATTTGGAAGCCTCCATTTTGTACTCTAACCTTGGGCTTTGGGTTTGGGCTCCAAGGGTACCTATGTTTTGGAGGGAGTGAGGAGATAGAGTAATATGGGTTCGATGGACGTCTTATTTTTTTTTAATAATTAAAATCGAAAAAACTTAGTCCTCCGCACGTGCTTTTTCCATCTCTTGCGGATTTCCATGTTGAAGGCCGCAGTTCAGAATACAACTCATTTTTTCACCTTCTTCTATTCTCCAATTGAAAGCTCTCCTCTCGTTCTCTTTCACTTTTCGTTTTTCGAGCAGTCCGTCTGCAAGGGTGTGTGTTCCGGTTGGTAACGGTGTATTTTTTATCGGATTTTCATTTTTGGGTTGTTTTATCCTGGGGACGATGTGACAGTATTTCTGACCTACTTGCACATTTGGGCAGAGCCACGAAACGTCTTGAAAGCAAAAGATGTTGTTCTTTCTCAACGTCAAGAAAGTTTCCGACACTTGTACTAGAGATAAGCTGATCATCCCTCTAGAAGAACCAACTGAACAATATATAAAAGAAGCTGCTGACTAGGAGGAGAAAGACTTTCTTTGTAAGAACTTTATTTTAAATGGTTTGACTGATGATCTGTATGACTACTACAGTACAATGAAGACAACAAAGAAGGTATGGGATGCCCTGCAAAAGAAGTACGACACCAAGGAGGCCGGGTCGAAGAAATATGTTGTTAGCCGTTATCTCAAGTTCTAGATGACGGACGACAAATTCGTGGAGGCCAATCCCATGAACTTCAGAAGATAACCCATGAGATAATTACTGAAGATATGCCTCGAACGATTCCAATTTGTTGTTATTATTGATAAATTGCCCCATTTGTGAAAGGAATTTAAGAATATTTTGAGGCATATGACCAAGGAGTTCTCTTTGGAGAATCTTATCACCCAGCTAAGGATTGAGGAGGAAGCCCGGAAGCAGGACCAAAGAGAGGAGGTGAACGCCGTATCTAGGAAACCTGCCTCTGCAATGGTAAAACCTGACCAAAAATCAAAGGGGACAAAGAGAAAATGTCAGAACCAACAGAAAAAAAAAAGAAGCACCCTTCAGGAGAAACAGTATAGATCCTCTGCTTTAATTATAATAAACTTGGGCACATGGCTAGGAACTGTAGGAATAGGCGTTGTCCTGCTGGTCAGGCGAACCTGACAGAAGAATCGTTAGTCGCCATGATCACAGAAGTAAATGTGATCGGTGGTTGTGAAGGGTGGTGGCTAGACACTGGTGCTACACGCCATGTCTGTCACGACCTTAGTCCTGTCTCTTATACACATCTAGATGTGTATAAGAGACAGCCCTTTAGGAAAGAGAGATACCTATGTTTTGGAGGGAGTGAGGAGATAGAGTAATATGGGTTCGATGGACGTCTTATTTTTTTTTAATAATTAAAATCGAAAAAACTTAGTCCTCGCGCACGTGCTTTTTCCATCTCTTGCGGATTTCCATGTTGAAGGCCGCAGTTCAGAATACAACTCATTTTTTCACCTTCTTCTATTCTCCAATTGAAAGCTTCCTCTCGTTCTCTTTCACTTTTCGTTTTTCGAGCAGTCCGTCTGCAAGGGTGTGTTTTCCGGTTGGTAACGGTGTATTTTTTATCGGATTTTCATTTTTGGGGTTGTTTTATCCTGGGGACGATGTGACAGTATTTCTGACCTACTTGCACTTTGGGCAGAGCCACGAAACGTCTTGAAAGCAAAAGATGTTGTTCTTTCTCAACGTCAAGAAAGTTTCCGACACTTGTACTAGAGATAAGCTGATCATCCCTCTAGAAGAACCAACTGAACAATATATAAAAGAAGCTGCTGACTAGGAGGAGAAAGACTTTCTTTGTAAAGAACTTTATTTTAAATGGTTTGACTGATGATCTGTATGACTACTACAGTACAATGAAGACAACAAAGAAGGTATGGGATGCCTGCAAAAGAAGTACGACACAAGGAGGCCGGGTCGAAGAAATATGTTGTTAGCCGTTATCTCAAGTTCTAGATGACGGACGACAAATTCGTGGAGGCCAATCCCATGAACTTCAGAAGATAACCCATGAGATAATTACTGAAGATATGCCTCGAACGATTCCAATTTGTTGTTATTATTGATAAATTGCCCCATTTGTGAAAGGAATTTAAGAATATTTTGAGGCATATGACCAAGGAGTTCTCTTTGGAGAATCTTATCACCCAGCTAAGGATTGAGGAGGAAGCCCGGAAGCAGGACCAAAGAGAGGAGGTGAACGCCGTATCTAGGAAACCTGCCTCTGCAATGGTAAAACCTGACCAAAAATCAAAGGGGACAAAGAGAAAATGTCAGAACCAACAGAAAAAAAAAGAAGCACCCTTCAGGAGAAACAGTATAGATCCTCTGCTTTAATTATAATAAACTTGGAACACTGGC
>NC_052354.1:44148842-44182956 GCF_009727055.1 Benincasa hispida | reverse complement strand
ATGGCTAGGAACTGTAGGAATAGGCGTTGTCCTGCTGGTCAGGCGAACCTGACAGAAGAATCGTTAGTCGCCATGATCACAGAAGTAAATGTGATCGGTGGTTGTGAAGGGTGGTGGCTAGACACTGGTGCTACACGCCATGTCTGTCACGACCTTAGTCTCTTTAAAACTTATACTGAAACTAAGAATAAGAATATTTTGTTGGGGGATCACCACTCCACGAAAGTTGCTGGAACCAGTGAGGTGGAATTAAAGTTTTCTTCTGGGAAGACCCTTACATTGAAGGACGTCCTGCACACTCCAGAGATAAGAAAGAATTTGGTCTCAGGCTATCTCCTCAACAAAGCCGGGTTTACTCAATCTATAAGGGCTACCTATATACCTTTACCAAAAATAATGTATTCGTAGGGAAAGGGTATGCAACTGAGGGAGTGTTCAAATTAAATTTAGACTTTAATAAAATGAATTCTTCTGTGTATATACTGTGTTCTATGAATGTTTGGCATGCTAGACTCTGTCATGTGAATCAGAATTTAGTTAGTAACATGATTAGGCTGGAAATGATACCTAAGTTATCCACGAATGAATTTGATAAATGCGAGTATTGTAGTCAAGCTAAATTACTAAAACTCCACATAAATCTGTACTTAGGATTTCTAAGCCTCTAGATTTAATTCATTCTGATTTATGTGAATTTGATGGCATCTTGACTAGGAACAGTAAAAGGTATTTCATTACGTTTATTGATGACTGCTCTGATTTTACTTTTGTATATTTGCTGAAAAACAAAAGCGATGCTTTTGATGCCTTCAAACTTTTTGTTTCTGAAGTAGAGAATTAGTTTAATAAAAAGGTTAAAAGACTTCGTAGTGATAGGGGAACTGAGTACGACTTGGGAAGTTTTAATGAGTTCTTTAACTCATATAGAATAATACACGAAAAGACCGCACCTTATTCTCCTGAAATGAACGGAAAAGCCGAAAGGAAAAATAGAACTTTAGCTGAGCTAGTAGACTTAGTTCAGGAGCCACGTCTTATTGGTGGGGTGAAGTCATCCTTACTGTGTATTATGTCCTAAATAGAATCTTAAAGTCTAAAAACAAAACTTCACTTTACGAAATTCTCAAGAATAAGAAACCAAACTTGTCTTACTTTAGAACATAGGGTTGTTAGCCTTTGTAAGGATTCCAGACCCAAAAAGGAGAAAGTTGGCTAGTAGAGTTTACGAGTGCATCTTTATAGGTTATGCCTTAAATAGTAAAGCCTATAGGTTCTATGATCTAGTGAACCAAGTGATCATTAAGTCAAATGATGCCGACTTCTTTGAAGATAAATTTCCTTTTAAATCAATGAATAGTGGGGGCTCGGGATCAAGTGGTCTAACCTCAGTTAGAAATCCTAACCTTAGAGAGGAAACCGACCCAGAACCTAGAAGAAGCAAAAGAGATAAAACCGCCAAAGATTTCGAGAATGACTTTCTGACTTATAATGTAGAAGAAGATCCTAAAGATCTGAAAGCTGCCCTGTCCTCAGTAGATGCCAACCTATGGAAAGAAGCCATAAATGATGAGATGGACTCACCTGAGTCAAATAGGACTTTGCACTTAGTAGATCTATCCCCATGTTGCAAGGAAATCAGGTGCAAATGGATCTTAAAGAGGAAACTTAAACCTGATGGGAATGTTGACAAATTTAAAGCAAGGTTAGTGGCAAAGGGCTTTAGACAAAGAGAAAATGTATATTTCTTTGATACCTTCTCTCTTGTCACTAGAATTACCTCTATCCGTGTCCTATTTTCTCTCACTACCCTTTATAACAGCGTAGTACATCAGATGAATGTAAAGACCCCTTTCCTAGGTGAACTTGAAGAAGAGATTTACATGGAACAACCTGATGGTTTTGTAATCCATGGTCAAGAAAATAAGGTGTGTAAATTAGACAATCTGTCTATGAACTAAAATAAGCTCCTAAGCAATGACATGAAAAAATTGACGACCTTATCCTATCTAAAGGTTTCAAGGTTAATGAAAGTGACAAATGCATCTACTATAAGTTTGAAAATAATCTCTGCACTATCTTGTGTCTATATGTAGATGATTTGTTGATCTTTGGGTCAAATTTGCATGTTATGAATGATGTGAAATCAATATTAAGTGCAAACTTCGATATGAAAGACTTAGGAGAAGCTAGTGTAATCTTAGGCATAAAAGTGAATAGGTTTGAAAAAGGAATTTCTTTGGATCAATCTCACTATATAGAAAAGATTCTAAAGAAATATAATTACTTTGATTGTAAACCACCTTGCACTCCTTATGATCTTTGTGTTAAGTTGTTCAAGAACACTAGTGACAGTGTTAATCAATCTGAGTATGCGAGCATCATAGGCAGTCTTAGATACGTTGTTGACTGCACTAGACCTGACATAGCTTATGCCGTAGGATTACTTTGAAGGTTTATAAGCAGACCTAGTAAAGAGCATTGGAATGTTATAAAAAGGGTAATGAGGTACTTGAAGAAAACCCAAAACCTAGGATTACATTATCAAAAGTTTCCCACTGTCCTGGAAGGATTCATCGATGCTGATTGGAACTCTCTTTTGGATGATTCAAAGGCTACAAATGGCTATATCTTTAATATAACAGGCAGAGCTATCTCTTGGAAGTTCAAGAAACAGACTATTTTAGCCCAATCTAAGATGGAGTTAGAAATGATAACACTAGTGATAGCTAGTGAAGAAGCAGGCTAGCTTAGAAGTGTGCTATCAGAGATTCCCTTATGGAAGAAACCGGTACCAACCATATTGATCTATTGCGATAGTACTGCAACAATCGCAAAAGTTCAGAACCGTTACTACAACGGAAAGAGACGACAAATACGTCATGAGCACAGTACCATTAGAGAGTTTCTCACTACTAAATTCTCTAATGGTACAATTAGAGTAGATCATATACGGACTGATGAAAATTTGACAGATTCTTTGACGAAAGGACTGCCAAAGATAAGGTTTTTAGAACCCCAGAAGGAATGGGACTCATGCTTATAGAAAGATGAATCATAGTGAGAAAAACCCAACCTGTAGATTGGAGATCCTAAGAAACAGGTTCAACGGGTAATAACTGATCACAAATGATATATAGTGAATTATGCTAAACCAATCACAAAGTTTCATTCCTATGACTTAGAGTCTGAGCATGAAGCGTAAGAAAAGTTCAACTTAGTTCTTAATGAGATCTATACTTGATGACAAGTGGGGTACCTAGCTACAGGAGTACTCTTGATAGACTCACCTATGTGAATATGGAAGTGAGGGTCACTTCATATGGAGTTTTTAGACAAACTCTCTAGAGCGTTCACTAAACCATGATACACGTGCTAGACCTTAAAGCACGGGCTTTCGTACTACACCCTAATGACACTTTGTGTGAAATGCTATTAGAGATAGAGTTTAAAACCAAGGGTTACTCTAGTATATTATGAATCATCTACACCACGCAAAGGTTCAAGTCGTAAGACACCTTTGCTTATGCACAGTGTGTATAGACTTAAACTGCTCGATGAAAAACTTTTTTCTCTTCTTTTTTATTTAAATTTTCAAATGAGGGATTTTTGGGTGAAAATTTAATTTTCAAAAATAAGAGAGAACCAACCTTTGGTTGGAGAATCCCACATTGAAAATTTTTGATTTGGAAGTCTCCCTTTTGTACTCCAACCTTGGGCTTTGGGTTTGGGCTCTAAGGGGTACCTATGTTTTGGAGAGAGTGGGGAAATAGACCAATGTGGGTTTAATGGATGTCCCATACACGCCCTGCCGTCCGGTCGGGCGGGGCAAGGCAAGTGTGTGATTATTTTTAATAATATTTTTATTTTATTTTATTTTTAATAATTAAAACCGAAAAAACATGGTTCTCGCGCCCTCGCATGTTCTGTGGCTGTCGGCCTTTTTCTCATGCGGTAGTTCCACGCTGAAGCCTATAAAAGGTGTGGCCTTCAGCAGTTCAGGATACAACTCATTTTTTCACCTCCTTCCATTCTCCAATTGAAAGCTCTCCTTTCTTTCTCTTCCACTTTTCATTTTTCGAGTAGTCTGTCTGAAAGGGTGTGTGTTCCGGTCGGTAATGGTGCATTTTCTATTAGATTTTCTTTTTTGGGCTGTTTTATCCTGTGGACAACGTGGTAGTATTCTTGACATGCTTGCACACTTGGGCAGAGTCGCAAACGTCTTAAAGAGAGCGAGCTCCGCGACTCAGCCTATAACGAGCTTTTGTTTTGCAGGTTTTATTCTTTGCTCGACCATTGTGACCTGACCATTTGTTGCTGTCTTGTTCGTCGTCAAGGGTCTTGCCGTTTCCAACAAGAACAAACAAAAGTAGCTTTCAAAAAGTTGTTTTTGTTTTTGAAATTTGACTAAGAATTCAACCATTATACTTAAGAAAGATGCAAACAATGGTAACAAATGTAGATGGTATAGGCTTAATTTTAAAAAACAAAAACAAAAAACAAAATGGTTACCATGACCTTAGTTTTTTATTTTTTGTTTTTGAAAATTAATCCTACTTCGTCTACATTTCTTATAATTATTTACATATTCTTAATTACAATAATTGAATCCTTAGCCAAATTCCAAAAACAAAAACAGTTTTTTGAAAGCTATTTTTTTAATCCTCAAAATTTGGACTGGTTTTTTAAATCATCGGTGGAAAGTAGATAACAAAGAATAAAATTTAGAGGTGTAAGTAGTGTCCATAGGCTTAATTCTCAAAAACAAAAACAAAAAATAAAATAGTTACCAAATGAGGTCTTAAGTTTTACGTTTTTATTTTTGAAAATTAAGCACGTTTCTCTAACCTCCAAATTTCTCCATGTGTTATCTACTTTTTACTCATGGTTTAAAAAATCAAGCCAAATTTTGAAAATTAAAAAAAAAAAGTTTTTAAAAACGCATTATTTGGCTAAGAATTCTGGCATTGTACTTAACAAATATGCAAATCATTGTAAGAAATTGAGAGAAAATAAACTTAATTTTCAAAAACAAAAACAAAAAAAACTCAAATGGTTACAAAACAAAACCTTCCTTTTTTGTTTTTAGTTGTTGTAAATAAAACATATTTCCTCCCCATTTCTTATAATGATTTGTATATTTTACAATAATTGAATTCTTAGCTAAATTCAAAAAGCAAAAACAAATTTTTAAAAGCTACTTTCTTTTTTAGTTTTCAAAATTTGGGTTGTTTTTTAAATTATTGGTAAAAGATAGACAATAAATAAAAAATTTAAAGATTTATTGTGTCTAGCTTAATTTTCAAAAACAAAAATGAAACACGAATAGGTTACTAAACGACGCTTAATTTTTTTTTAATATATTTTTTATGATAAAGGTCAAGTTGTTAAAAGTTTTAAGGTGTAAAGACCAAACATAGTACACTAATAATTTGTTACAAATTAGAATTAACAAACTTTTTTTCTTTAGCGGTCACTAAATAAAATAAATCTATAAATATATGTATATTAACATAACAATTTAGAAAATTTAGAAGGAATAATATTCAATATTGAGGTTAGAGATTCGATTTTTCAATTGTTAAAAAATTAATAATAAACAAATAGATTTTCCAACGATTTTAGCCACGAGCAAAAGTTTAAGTGAAACAGAAGGGAAATAAATTCCTACCTCTAAACTTGAATTTTATCCAATCAAACCATAGATTGAGATAAGTGTTTCAATTTTTATCATTTGGTTTAATTATAGTGATAAGTATCCCTTAAATCTCCCCAAACTATCTAATTTTTTACACTGTCCTAATGGCCACTGAAAGGCCCACCTGCTATTTTAAGGCCCAGTAAAACCTAGTAATGGGCTTGGTTCAACTTTTTCCTTAAAAAAACAATTTTTTTATGGCCAAGAATAGCAAAATTTAAAGATTCATTTTAAAAAAATAGTAAAAAAATAGCAAATTGATTTTTCGATTTATTAATTATTAATTATCAAAAGACAAAAATACCGATTAGACAATAAAAATCCATTAATCTAAAAATATCAAATAAAAAGATTCAGTAGGTATTAGAGTAGATTTGGTAATTATAAATAAACTAATATTTTTAAATCTTCCAATTCAAAAAATCTAAATTTCAAAAGGATCATATTAAACATTGAAAATTTCAATACTTTAAAACATTAAACTTGAATTTTCTAAAAACCTATAGCATAAACATACAAACAAATCAAAAACAAATATCTTGTATTTAAAATGAGTAAACCACAAAAGTACATGTACTATACAAAAAAAAAAAAAAAAAATACCGAACAACAAATTTCAATATAATTATCTAAAATAATTATTAGTTCCCTTAATCTTAAGTACCACAAAAACCATCATACTAAAAAACAAATATATTGTATTCGAAAAAAATCGAGCAACCAATTTTAACATCATCTACACAAATACCTTGTATTTGATTTTTTTTTTTTTTTGACTTACAGTATGACAGATCAAGAGCCTTTGCAAATTTTTAGATTTAGATCTTAAATTGGTTTAAAATCTTCTAATATATTTTGAAATCGTTAATTGATTAGATAATTAAAAAATCATAAAAATAATATTAGATTATTTTTTAGAAGGTAGATATGAATGAGAAAAAATATTTAAAAATTTACAATTTAAATACATAGGACAAATCTGATGATTAGTTTAAAATTAGAAAAAAAAAGATCTAAAATGTAGGGAAAATCGGTTATAATATTTAAATTTGAATCAGGAAAATATAGTTACAGTGTATACTGTTAAGGGCATTTTGGGATTATTGAAAGAGGAGAAGGAGAGCATGTGCAGAGGAGGGTATTTGCCATAAATCTGAATAACTTCAGTTTTTGACATTCTTCTAAAACAAACCTCAAACTTTGCTATACCGTCCAATTTCCCTTTCTTAAATTTAAAAAACTCAGAAATATATCATAAATATCTAGAGTCATTATTTCCATAATTAATTTATTTTTAGAGAAATTAATTTTCCATGATATGTGATCATTAATGTGACCACTTTTTAGGTAAGAAATTTGCGATAGTGATTGGGGGGTATATTTAGAATCTATAATTGCAGGGATGTCTTTAATATATGAAGATTTGCAAATATGTCGAAATTTTTAGCTTTGTTTTGGGTTTCTTTCAAATATAGAACAAAAAACTAAAATATCTACAAATATAATAAAATGCCACTGTCTATTAATGATAATTGACAGAATACTATCATCTATCACTGATATACACTCATAAATGTCTATCACTAATAAATTGTGACATTTTACTATATTTAAAAATATTTTCAGTAGATTTTCTATTTAAAAAAATTTCCCTTTATTTTTTTGTTTTATCATGTATTCCAATTTTACCATTTTAACAACCGCTTTTATTCCCATTTTTCTATTTTTTTCCCATAGTCTCATCCCCTATCTTTATACTCTTTTTGCATTCGCGCCCTTGATTTCAAACATACTTTAAACCAAAATTTGAATGTAATTCTTTTTTTTAAAAAATCCTCAAACAAACGATGTTTTACTTTTGGTTTTTGAGGATTAAATTTATTTCCTCCTCATTTCTTACATCGATTTGAATCTTTCATACAATGGTTGAATTATTAGCCAAATTTCAAAACAAAAAACAGAACAGATGATAGAGGAAGGACACCTGAAGCTTTTGAAAGAAAAGGTTAGCATGTATTTCAAATTATATTATCTGTCAAAGGAAAAATAGAAACAAAAGCAATAGAGGAGATTTTTGCTTTGCAAAGAGACACGACATTACAACAGAGCAAGAGATCCTCTTCAAAAAGTGGCAAAACTTACAATATAAATCATACCTACGCTGAAGTAATTTCTACATCTGATAGTTCATCTCAAGAAACCTCAAATGGATCTGATTAGGAGATTGATCTTATTAATGTATACTTAGTTAATGTACACTTGGTCTATGTTGTTAGAGAGCTTTTAGGTTGGTTGAGTTTTATAGGGTCTATTTTTAGTCCCTTGCTACTGTATTTATACCCCATATATTTTCTGTAAAATACATCTTGTTCAAATACATTCTTAACATGGTATCAGAGCCCAACTAGAGAATCACTATCGACGTCCACTCGTCCAACCGTCCATCCCCTACTTGTTTTCCATCTGTTATCTATTTGTCCACTGAGTGTGCCTCTGTTTTCTATCCACAAGGATCAGTAATCAGCCCAACTAGGATCCTCTATTTTCTGTTTGAGTTTTCTCCATTTGACATCCATCTCACGCGTGCTTCGTTTATTTGTTAGAGAGCTTTTGACAACCAAGTGCTGATCTCTGTTCCCGATCTCTGCGCGTGCTCCACCGCTCGCCCAACTCCACCGTGACTCCTGTTGGGTTTTATGTCCTAAAACTCATGGTTTGTAAACAATGGAACTTATTTTGAAAGTTCAATAAGGTGTTATTTAATAGATGTTTTGCTTATTAGAAATCCAATAAACCTGAAAGTCCCTTGACTATTGGATGAGTACTTGAACATTATGTGGAGACATAAAAGTGGATCGGGTTCGAGTAAATAGTCAAAATGTTCTATAGTATATGAATAAGGTTGGGTACCTTATTCTGGTAACACTATTGGATGCGGCCTGCTCTGTAGTTGTTACAAAGAGTTGTAAAGTGCTACAAACGAAGTGATACTAATTCGTTCATGTTGGGACATGAGGAGTGGGGGTGTCCTTGTGCAAAAGGGTTTGTACAAGATCGGACCACGAAATTAGTCGTTATTACTTTATAACGTTGTTTACTATTTAAGACTGACTATTTCAAAGCGATAACCTAAGTAACTTGACCTTAATCCTGAGCTAATTATGAACTCCTGTTTATTTGGAATTATCTTTAGACTTGAATAGATGAGGGTTGACTCAATAGTGCCAGCTCAATAACCTCCTATTTCAGGGGTAATACCGGATAGATAGCTGGAGACATAGGGTGCAAGACGGAATTCACTCCTACCCACTTTTAGGGATAGTAGAGAGGTTGTTCCTTTAAGTGCTGATTTTGGGTCTTGAACAAGGGGTCCCGCACTCTCACTGGCCCAAGAGTAATTCGATTTTGTTGATTGGATCATAAAAAAATCGTTCATTAGGGGATCAGTGGGGACTTAAGGAACAAGAGGTAATTTCGGGGGTAAAACAGAGGTTCGACCCAACCGTTATTACAAACAACCTGTGAAGGGTTGGCTTACTAATCATGGTTATATCGAATGGACATAATATATCTACAGTGAGGGAGTTCAACTATGGGCTTTAGTGGAGTGACCCATTAGTTAATGAAAGAGGGTTAGATCGGTCTAATGAGTTTAGTCGATTAATCTCGGATCGTTGGAGCCTATGATCTGTAGGTCCACGAGGTCCCCTTACTAGCTCGAAAATGGATTAACTCTAGAGTAGTGTGATAAGTTAATTTGAAACGTTCAAATTAGAATCAAACGAAATTGGAGAATATATATTTTAAGTATGATTTAAATATATGAAAATGGATTTGGATATTAAATTAATTAGAATTATTTAAATTGTTTAAATAATTATTTATTAATTTTATTAGAAACTTAATTTATGAAATTAATTCGTAAAATTAATAAATTTTGTTTTTAAATCAAATGTGATCTTAAAATAAATTTTTTGGATTTTGGAAATAGAAAAACACAAAATGGAAAAATTGGATTTTTCCAACTCCATCTTCAAGTAGCTCACAAACAACCCACCATTTTCAAGCTTCATTTACTCCAAGCATGAGCTACATCTCATGCAGTCTTTCTCTTTGCATGATAGTCTGCAATGTATTGAAGAGATTGGAGTAAATTTGATGCAAGGCAACCGATAGAATTTTAGCTGAAAATCCGGGTTGAAGAAGGTGTTCTTCATTGGGTTGCTGCTGTGAGCATTCTCCAAGTTTTCTTTGATTTCTTACAACTCAATCTAAAGCACCAAGAGAATCTTAGAAAAGATCTTGTGGTTGTATACACAAAGATTTGGAGGAATTGCAGCTGGAAATCAAGATTTCAAATGTCCTTCAAAGGTATGACTTGAAACCTATTAAATTCTGCTTGAGTATGCTTTTGATTCTGCCAAATCTAATCAATTAGAATGCTTATCGATCCTCGTTGCTTCCTTTGCGTGCTGGTACCATCCAACAATTGGTATCAGAGCATCATATAAGCATTAAATTCGGTTTAATTTTGGTCTTATGGGTATTTTATATGAGAAATATGAAAATGTTGTACTGATATAGTTTTCTGAGTTTTGGCTTTTAATTTCGCTTTGATTTCTCAAATAAATTTGTAATTGGCTCTTGCTTGATGAGCTTATATGTGTTCCCAAAAGTCTGTAATTTATTTAGAGTCATTAGAGTTGAAATTAAGCTGTAATTCGAAGAAACAAGTGAAGAGGCCGCGTTACAGATTCCAATTTATCAACCTCTGTTCATATCGTCGTTGAGCTTTAGCTGCTAAACAATCGTTTAGCTTCATGTGTTAGACGATGTGAAAAAAAGCTAAACGATCATGTAGCTTTGGGCATTGATCGTTGAGGTGTTGTGCACTAGACGATCGTGTACCTGTGGGAGTTAAGCGATGCGCTGTATTGCTATACGATGGCACTACACGATCGTGTAGCTTCAGGTGGGATCTAAACGATGCGTTGAAGAGATATGTGATAGCGCTACACGATCATTTACCTCTATGCGTCAGCTAAGCGATGCGTTGAGATGCTAAGTGATAGCACTACGCGATCGTTTACCTATGTGCGGCAGCTGAGCGATGCGTCGAGAGCTATGCGATAGCACTAAGCGATCGCTTACCTTGTGCGCGCATTGAACGATCAAGACGAGGTGCTAAACGATGGCGCTAAGCGATCGTGTAGTAATTGTCCATGCTAAATGATGGAGCTGTGCGATAGTGTTGGACACTAAGTGATCGTGTAGTGTCTTTCGGCACTAGACGATGACACTATGTGATAGAAGGCAGACACTACACGATCATGTACCTTGATTAGGCGATATGCATTGGCTTCTAAACGATCATATAAACACTAAACGTTTAGGCAAACGCATGACGAAGGTCGTCAATGCTAAACGATCAGCCTTAGCGAGACTTAGAGCGAGAGCAAGAGTTGCCAGTTCGACCGATTCTCTTGAGGTTTGGTCCGGTTCAGCCTCAAATGGTTTTTGGCTAGTCCGGTTCAGACTCTGCTGGTCTGGTTCAAGCAGCTTAGAGCAGTTCGAGCGGTTTTGAAGCTGTTTTTGTAATAGTTAGACATTTTGCTTGCTTGTTTTCGCTAAAACTAAAACCATATCAGTCTGTGTTTAATTATTTATGCATTGGATATATGTTATAATTAAATAAATCTTGTATGTGCATATAGTATGTCATTTAGATTTAAAATCTCACCATAGGAAGCATGCAACATGCATTGAAAGTATGTTATAATTTGTTATAATATATAGTATGCATGTTAGGGTTTCCTGTATTTAATATAAGTGTTATATTAGATATTGAATGCCTTTATGTATGTTGTAGATGTTTAGTATGTCTATAATTTTACAAGTTGTTATAAAATTGGGTTAGACATTTAAAATCCATAACAAAGAATAGCTGCATGCTCACGTAGGTTAACCATTTGTTTTAATAAATTAAAATAGGTCGTTAAACTTGTAAAACTTGGGTTACAAACTCAACCGGTAAATAATCCTATCGAAGGCTGGAGGTATTTAAGTTGACAGTCTACAGAACACCTCCTACATGGGGATTATGACCGAATTATTGAGCGTTGGTAATCGATTTTATGAGTATACGTGAGCGATGTGAGGTAATAAAACGATTTATCACCTAGACATCGTAGGTTTAAGTCCATTTATAAGTGTTATACTTGGATAAACCACATAGATTTAGGATTTTTTTTATTAGCCCGAAAAAAACGTAAGTATGAATTTACCCAAAAATTAGAACACTTCAGTGGTAGTCAATAACTTCTATATGATAAAGTTATTAGAAAACTTCAGTGGGAGATTAATAACATATACGATACGTTATTTTTAGCTCTCATGTCTCTAAGAGTTCACAGTCTGGATTTAAGTGGTAATTCGTGTCACCCTGGGAGTGACCTCCATACGAAAAGTATTTTTTTAAACTTAAATCTAGATTATGGTGAATAAGGAGAAGTTGTTCGAATAAAAATCAAGTATACAATTTCAACTGCCACGTCTCCACATAGTTTACACCGTGAGATTCATATGACGCTTCGTGTCACCTTGGGAGTGACCTCCATATGGAAAGCAGATGTATGAGTCAATAACAAGGTAAATGATGAAAGTAGTTCATAGTAAGTGAGTGAAAGAAATGTGTCAACATATCCTGCGGTCTCTTCCGTTAGTTTGGATCGTGAAATTCCTATGTTGCGCTTGCTGGTTAGCTTTAAGCGGCCCTTTGCTAATCGTTTAACGACGGCTATCCCTACGGAGGGTTGTAACATAGGATTCGGAACAGCTCAAGTTCCAGAGATGGATAAGATTTCTTAGATCCATTCCCAACCTTGATTCTCCACTACGGTAGCATAGTTGGAGCCGACCTCTGACGTCTGAAAACGGAGGGTTACACTTATAGAATTATTAAGTGTTAATAATTTTTGACCAAAAGCGGTACCTAAATGACTATCAGAATATGAGTTATTCTGAAGATAGTATTTAGTTAAGAATGTCTTGATGTAGTATCGTTTCAAAAGAATAATCTTGGGTAAATTATTAAAATGACTAAAACTTGATTGGATCTAAAAGCAATTCACCTATAGAATTTGTTTATGATTTCAGAATGGCAAGTTCAATAATACAATTGTTGACATCGGATAAACTCATCAGGAATAACTACGTACCTAGAAATCAAATTTGAACACGATACTTGTGATAGACGATTTGCGGTTTTTCTTAACAGAGGATTGTCCTCCCATTCCTATCTCTAATACAACCTGAACTGTTTGGGATGCATATGACAGATGGGTCAGAGCAAATGATAAAGCTCGTTCCTTTATTCTCGCCAACCTATCTGATGTCTTGGCAAATAAGCATGAGGATATGAGTACTGCCAAAGAGATTATGGAATCTTTGCGAGGGATGTTTGGACAACCGTTCTTTACCCTAAGGCATGATGCCATCAAATACATTTACAATAGTCGCATGAAAGAGGGGACCAATGTTCGTGAATATGTCCTGGACATGATGGTCCACTTTAATGTGGCAGAGGTAAATGGTGTTGTCATGGATGAGAGAAGCAAGTTGGTTTTATTCTAGAATCTCTTTCGAAGAGCTTTTTGCAATTCTGTACGAATGCATTGATGAATAAAATTGAATACAACTTGACTACTCTGCTGAATGAGCTACAAACTTACCAGACAATGTTGAGAACAAAGGGTTTGGAGTCAGAAGTAAATGCTATTACTGCTGAAAAGAAAGGAACATCCTCCAAGCTCGATGTTGTCTCTTCTTCAAAGAATAAGAGTATTCCTGTGAAGAGGGGTAAAGGGAAAATGAAGAAGAAACCTGCTGGAAAGAAAGAAAATCTGTAGATAAAGGAAAATGTTTCCATTGCAACGAAGAAGAGCACTGGAAGAGAAACTGCCCTCAGTATCTTGCCGAAAAGAGAGCAGAGAAAGGTAAACAGGCTAATTAGTCCTTGGGGACCGTTTGCTCAGCTCAACCAGTGGGAGAAGTTGCTGCTTGATGTTACTTGTTTTTGTAAATTTTGTAAAGAACAAATTGTATATATTTTTGTGATAAATGAAGTGTTCATTTTCAGAAATTATGTTTGTTCTAGCAACTTTTGTTAAGAATTAAACTGTTAAAAGCCATTTGTAAATATTCAAATATTTAAATGGCTAGATCAAAGTATAGAAAGTTTAAAAATTTCTAGATCTGACTGTTAACAAGAGTTGTTGAGATAGGTCAGATGCGTCTCACTCAAAGAGTTAAGAGTACCTCAATGTAGTGGGAGGAAAGTGTGTTTCCTGGCCATTATTGAGAATAAGATACAATCCCATATAGTTTAATTAATAACCTATTGTATACTGAGATGTTTACAATGATTCTCTCGGCTAAAGTGTTCGAGAATTACCTAGTAGGACTAGGAATACCAGATTTAAATAACCTAGGACAAGTGGGAGAAATATCGGGTATATGATACCGAATGGTAAACCATGGGTATGAGATGCCCTAGTTTATTTTATTTCTCTATAAAACTCAGAAACTCAGTCTTATATATCGGATATATAAGTTACTACTGAAGTTTTAGTCTAAGTGAGAGTTTGTTGGGCTTTATGTACTAAAACTCATGGTTTGTAAATAATGAACTTATTCTGAAAGTTCAATAAGGTGTTATTGAATAGATGTTTTGCTTATTAAAAATCTAATAAACCTGAAAGTCCCTTGACTATTGGATGAGTACTTGAACTTTATGTGGAGATATAAAGGTGGATCAGGTTTGAGTAAATAGTCAAAATGATCTATAATATATGAATAAGGTTGGGTACCTTATTCTGGTTACACTATTAGATGCGACCTGCTCTGTAGTTGTTACAAAGAGTTGTAAAGTACTACAAACAAAGTGAACCTAATTCGTTCATGTTGGGACATGAGAAGTGGGGGTGTCCTTGTGCAAAAGGGTTTGTACAAGATCGGACCACGAAATTATTCACTCTTACTTTATAACACTGTTTACTGTTTAAGACTGACTAATTCAAAGCGATAACCTAAGTAACTTGACCTTAATCCTGAGCTAACTATGAACTTCTATTTATTTGGAAGTATCCTTAGATTTGCATAGGTGAGGGTTGGCTCAACAGCGCTGGCTTAATAACCTCCCATTTCAGGGGTAAGGTCGGATAGATAGTTGGGGACATAGGGTGCAAGACGAAATTCACTCCTACCCACTTTTAGGGATAATAGAGAGGTTGTTCCCTTAAGTGCTGATTTTGAGTCTTGAACAAGGAGCCCCGCCCTCTCACTGGCCTGAAAGGGACTTGGTTTTGTTGATTGGATCACAAAGTAATTGTTCATTAGGGGATCAGTGGGGACATAAGGAACAAGAGGTAATTTCGGGGGTAAAACAGAGATTCGACCCAACCGTTATTATCAATAACCTGTAAAGGGTTGACTTACTAATCATGGTTATATCGAGTGTGTTGGGGTTTGTGCCCTAAAGTCTCATGTCCAGTAGTTTGTAAACAACTTTGTAAAAACACTTGTAATGTATAATATAAATGATATTTACTTCACCACTTGACTTTGAACATTTAGAGTTTACCACAAACTAATAAACTTAATATCCCTGGTTATCTGTATGTAACTTAAGCATGTATGTAGTGACATACAAGTGGATCATGTCTTGAGTGAAAAAAAAAATGGTCTGTAGTATATGGATATAAGAGGGAAACCTTATCCTGGTAACGCTACGGATGTGGCCCGCTTTGTGGAATGGTCACAGGTGTTGTGACTTGTCACAGATGGTCTGATCCTGATCATTCGTATAAGGGATATGCGAGCGGGGGCGTCCTACAAAAAGAGTTTGTATAAGACCTGACCACGAAGTGTTAACATCTCGTTATATAACACCATTCATAACTGAGACTTCACTTCACTAGGATGACCATAGGTAATATGACCTCAATCCTGAGTGAGTAGGAAACTCCTGCCATTGAGGGCAGTCCTTTGATTTGCATGGGTGCGAGTGGCCAGAACGCCGACTCAAACCTATCATTTTGGGGATTCGTCTGATTTGGGAGCTGGAAACGCAGCTACACAAGATGGAATTTACTCCTTTCCCAAGGCAGGGATAAGTAGATAGACAGCTCCCTTAAGGGTTGATTCCAGGTCTTGAACGATGTGGCACTACGCACCTTCTCATGGCCCGGGAGGTGTTCACACATAGTAGGACTATGTTGTATTGTTCATTATAGGGATAAATGGTACTTAAGGAGGAAGATGTAATTACAGGGGCAAAACGGTAAATTGACCTGTTGTAATTACGAGCATCTGTGAAGGGTCATCGTACTGATGGTTAGTTATATCCAATGGACATAGGAATATATCTATGACAAGAAGAGTTCAATTGTCGGTCTTTAGTAGAATGCCTGGCAGTTAACAGATGGTGGATATCATGACTAGAGAGTTTAGTCAGCCATTCACATATCGTTGGAGCTTCGAGCCATAGGTCCATAAGGTCTCTTTGGTAGCTTGGATACAAGTTAAGAGAAGTTTTTGAGTCAATTTGAAATGTTCAAATTGATAAGAAGGAGTTCGATTATATATGATATAATTGAATGAGTTAATTAAATATGATATAGTTTAACTTTATGTATAAGATATATTAATTTGGAGGAAATTGGATATAAATATGATTTATATCTAGTAGAGGAAAAATATTATAAGTAATATATGATATTAATTTATAAGTTATGAATGTGATAAGATCACATTCATTGGACGGTTATAAAAGAAATGGGAAAACGCCTCTTCGTTCTAAATAACGGATGAGTGCATTATAAATAGCAGACGATGTGTGCGGATATTGTGAAAAAGATAGTGTCATCGTTTAGAAAATCAGTGCCTATACGATAGTGACTGCATGATTGTTAACATATACGATATTGCTAAGCGATCACATACCGATTACACCGTCGCGCGCTATTATCTAAACGATCATTTACCTTTTTTTCCTAAGCGATTGTTTAGCTCCCGATATCTAAACAATCGTATAGACGATCGCTTAGTTTTTCCTATGTGATTGTTTGGACGATCGCTCACCCTTTTCCTACACAATCGTTTGGACGATCGTTTACCTTTTTCTACACGATCGTTTAGATGATCGCTTACTTTTACTACATGATCGTATACTTCACCTAAACGATCAAGCATATTGTCTATGCGATAGACGACTGCATCTCCCACTTGTTTGATTGTTGTGTACGGTCGCTCTTCCTCCTTCCCTCTACCAAATTCGAACAAAGCCCACACTTTGGATTCTCACTCTAAGAATACTGAGGGCTCTGAGTGGTGTTGTCTTCTCCGTTTCCTTCTGTCCGAGTGGTGATTGTTCGAGGTAGACGGTTGGGTTCAGACTCGCCGTGAAGAAGAAATCTTCATCTGGTATGATTTCTTGATCCCTTTAGCATTATGAAATTTTGTTTGAATGTATATGCGGTAATTATGTCACAATGAATTGGAAAGATACGCTTTCGATCATAGGTACTCTTGAATAAGAGTTTCTTTAGATTGGAATAATATATCTACAGTGAGGGAAATTCAACTATAGGTTTTAGTGGAGTGACAATGGGGGTTAGATCTGTCTAATGAGTTTATTTCGATTAATCTCGGATCGTTGGAGCCTATGATCTATAGGTCCACGAGGTCCCCCTACTAGCTCGAAAATGGATTAGCTTTAAAGTACCGTGATAAGTTAATTTGAAACATTCAAATTAGAATCAAACAGAATTGAAGAAATATATATTTAAGTATGATTTAAATATATGAAGATTGATTTGTGTAAAATTAATTTAATATTAGATATTAAATTAATTAGAATTATTTAAATTGTTTAAATAATTATTTATTAATTTATTAGAAAATTAATTTATGAAATTAATTTGTAAAATTAATAAATTTTGTTTTTTAAAAATTTAAAATAAAATGTGATTTTAAAATAATTTTTTGGATTTTGGAAATAGAAAAACACAAAATGGAAAAATTGGATTTTTCCAACTCCATCTTCAAGTAGCTCACAAACAATCCACCATCTTCAAGCTTCATTTACTCCAAGCATGAGCTGCATCTCATGCAGCCTTTCTCTTTGCATGATAGTCTGCAATATATTGAAGAGATTGGAGTAAATTTGATGCAAGGCAACCGATAGAATTTTAACTGAAAATCCGGGTTAAAGAAGGTGTTCTTCATTGGGTTGCTGCTATGAGCATTCTCTAAGTTCTCATTGATTCCAGCTTATTTTGAGTCTCAAAACTCAATCTAGAGCACCAAGAGAATCGTAGGGAAGATTTTGTGGTGGTCACAAAGATTTGGAGGAATTGCAGATGGAAATCAAGGTTTCAAAGGTTCTTCAAAGGTATGACTTGAAACCCATTAAATTCTGCTTGAGTATGCTTTCGATTCTGCCAAAATTAATTAATTAGAGTGTTTATTGATCTTCGTGCTTCTACTGCGTGTTGGTACCATCCAACAACTCTGTTGCCAAACTATGTCGTGACTCCGTTGAAGATTCCCACTGCACGGGTGCCAAGCTCGTCGAAGGTTGTTCGTGCTTCTTGTTCGCCGACGTCGAATCCAACCCTCAATAAACTAGGCTCATCGAATCTCTTCCCATTGAATCCAAGCGCTCGTGCCCAAGAAATACAATCGATTGAGCCAGATCCAGTCGACTGATCCCATCGAGCCAATTTGTGTCACGCTAAGCTGTCTGAGCCAATGATCCAATCTCGTCGAGCAGAGTCGCTGAGCTGTTGAGCCACCAAGCTGAGCCATTGAGCCGAGTCGTCAAGAAATACAAGTTATTTTATCTCTCCCATCTAAAAGAATAAGAAAAAACTCTGAAATTATGAAAATTTTGCTAAAGAATTCATATAAGTAATCAAAGTATGCGATCATATATATTCAATGCCTAATCTAGCTGAATTTTGAGGTAATGTCATTATTTTAATACAGAACACCCACTGATGCCGTCAAACAAGAACTATCAGAGACAAACACACGATTGCATAACTAGTTAAGTCGGTAACTGTAGGAGATGAAGCATGATATGACATGGGAGGTGGAAGTCAAATCATAGATTGAGTTGGTGGCTGAAAAGAGAACTTTGTTGAAGATTCAATGAACTTCTGTCGCGTTGCAGGCGATGTGTCAGGGTATGAAATTTAATGCACCTTATCAGCACAATCATGAGTGAGAGAAGAGAAATCATCCTTAAACACCTATAAATACCCATGCAATTACTATGAAAGAACATATACTAGAGACACCAAATTTGTTAGAAGAAAACTCTGTAAAAAAATCCTTCTTGTTCAGCCATAAAAACACCCTAGTGAGAGCTTGGGACTTTTGTGGAAGAAGAAGAGCTCCATTGTTCAATATTTGCAGTGAAGCAGTCATCATTAGAGTTGAGGAAAGCAAGACATTGTGCACTACGACTTGATTCTCTATCCCTTTCTTTATCTTAAAGTGTATTTGTGTTGTATTTTTAACGTTGAAAAGTTCAAAGTCTGCAATATGAATACATATTTATTCCATCATTTATTCATTTTCTCCATCATTATCATGAGTATCTAAATTATTTTATGGATTGAGAAACATGTAACCAGCACGAACTAAGCAACAAAAGAATCATGCGATCAACTTATTTTATGTATGCCTACATGTGCCACTTGGATGAATCGAAAGATTACTCTAAGTAAATTGAATCTAGGTTTGAAAGAACTCAGATTTAGAACTCATAAAACAAGAGGAGATGCTCCTTAGAAACAAGTATATCTTTTACATATTGCATTCATCGTATGCATCCTAGAGATAGGATAGTGCAGCTAGATACACCGAGAAGTGTTAGTCATAATATCAAGTGCATTTCTTGAACGCATGATTCATATAGTTGCTTAGGAAATGTTTGTAAAAATTCTTCTCAACCCTATCATCGCATATCAGTATCCAACAACCACGACTCACACTATTTCACTTAAAGTACAACCCTCATCGCATAAAGTTTAGAGTTAGAATAATACACAAAATTGACCATTTGATTGAACATTTCATTTACATTAAGATCGGAGTATTAGTTTCATCGCACACTTGTAAGCAATCCTTGAGTTCGTCCTTGGACTTACCAGGACCCTGATTAAACTTGCACTTGGGTTCTACCAAGTAAAACAAAGAGTTATAACATCATAATCATTATTCATCTCATCGCATGGTATGAACGTATCACCAAGCTTCTTTTCCCAATTGAGCCAAGCCAAGCCACATGGAGAAAGATCACGTGTTTCGCTCTATTAGTACTATTCTTGATGGGACAAATTATCTTACTTGGGCCTATCAAATGAAGAGTTTTCTAATAGGGCGTAAATTATAGCACATTGTCACTGGTGATATTCCTAAACCAGTCAAGATACCCATTGAGAATGACAATAAATTTATTGAACGGTTAGAAGATTGGATAGTGAAAATCATCAAATCATCACTTGGCTCGGTAATATGTCTATTCATGTCATCCATGTTCAGTTTGATGCGTTTGATGATGCTAAGAGTTTATGGGATTTCCTATCTACACGTTTTCAGTCTGTTAGATTAGCTCATTATTATCAATTGCACAATGATGGAATTAACAAGCAAGAGGCGAAAGCAATTAGGATCTTAAGCATTCTAATTCCATCAATTTTGTAAGAAACATGCAAGTTCATAAACTAAAAATAGAATTTTGAAGATATACCTTTGAAGAATCTTCAATCTTCAAATATAGCTTGAATTTCCTCAAGAATTCCTTGTAGACCACAACTTGATCTTTCTTACTATCCTCTAGGACCTTAGATTGGATTGTGGGATCCAAAATGAGTTAAAATTGAAGAAAATATTTGAGGTAAAACTTTTTTTTTTTTTTTTTTTTTTTGGTGTTTAGAAGTTGAAGACAATTCTTCAACAAACTAAAAAATTCAGCCAAATTTATCATCCCCAAATCAGCTAAATAAAACCAATTTTATTCAATAAGTTCATGCACATATATTGTATGAAGAGGTGACACCAATCAACCTTAATAGGAGATGGATTTTAGGTGGAAGATGTGTGTTGAAAGTGGGAAAAACCCACTAAACATAATTTTCAAAATTTTAAATTAAAAAACAATTTTCTTTAATTTTAAATTTTCATTAAATTAAATTAAATTAAAAAAAAAATTGGATTTGATATTTGAACTTTCATAAAATTCAAACTTCTATTTTTTAAATAAAATTAATTCAAACAATTGAAAGAGTAAATTAACAAGCAGTGGAAGTAATCAGAATCAATTAGCACTCTAATTATACTTAATTTGAGTTTAAAAGCATGCTAAAAACCGATTTTGCAGATAAAAGGTTTCACCAATGGGTATATCATTTTAAGATCCACCAAAGACCACTCTTATAGTCAAAGTGGCAAGTAGGATGTTGACTTACATGGACACCAGGATTACTACAAGACACATGCACAACATGAATTGTGACACATGGCCTTTGAGACCATAAGCAATGTGCATCTATTTTTTATTATAATATTCATAATATATAGTCATTATTTCCATAATTAATTTATTTTTAGAAAAATTAATTTCCCATGATATTTGATCATTAATGTAACCACTTTTTATGTAAGAAATTTGCGATAGGTGATTGGGTGTCATATTTAGAATCTATAATTGCAGGGATGTCTTTAATATATAAAAATTTTCAAATATGCCAAAATTCTTAGCTTTGTTTTGGATTACTTTCAAATATAGAACAATCAGCTAAAATATTTATAAATATAATAGGATGCAACTGTCTATCAGTGATAGACACTGAAAGAATACTATCATCTATCACTAATATATATTGATAGACACCAATAGATGTATATGAGTGTCTATCACTAATAGACTATGACATTTTGTATTTGAAATTATTTTCAGCAAATTTTCCATTTAAAACAATTTTTCTTTGTTTTTTTTTATTATGTATTCTAATTTTACCATTTTAACAACTGCTTTTATTCCCATTTTTCTATTTGTATTCTTTTGCATCCTCTATCTTTATATTCTTTTGCATTCGCGCCCTTACACTACAAGAAAAATCACATTTCTTGACGTTTTTATGAAAAAAATGTCAAGAAATAGGTGATTTAAAAAAAAAAAGTCAAGAATTGTTTTTAAAAAGCAGAGGTTTTCGAAAAATATTGTACTTGACATTTTAAAAATGTCAAGTTCAATTAATAATTTCTTGATATTTTTAAAACGTCAAGAATATTAGAATATACAGGGCAGCATTGCGACATTATGGATTTTGATGGAAAAATGAAAAATGTGCGCACCTTACGCAAACAACGTTGCAATGCTACGAGTTTTGACGGAAAAATAGCACGTCCCGCAAACAGCATTGCGACACTATAAGAGAGATCTAAAAGAAATTTTCCAACCAAACTGCTCGTTTTTCTTTCTTTTCCTCGTAAAATTTCTGCAATTCTTCTTGGTTTTTCACTTCTCTTTGATGCATCTTTCTTATTCCATCAATCTTGAAGAGATTCTTCATTAAGATAAGTGATTTAGTTTAGATTAGGTTTAATTCTTGATTTTCTTGGTTTGAGGCATGAACTTTCAAAGTTAGGGCTTGATTTTTTGGTTTGAGGCTTGAACTTTCAAATGTAGGGTTTAATCTCTCATTTGTATTCTCGAATCTCATAATAAATTCTTCTTTCATATTGTTTTTGGTTTGAGGCATGAACTTTCAAAATTAGGGCTTGAATTTATTTCATCAATCTTGAAGAGATTCTTCATTGAGGTAGGTAGATTTAGTTTAAATTAGGTTTAATTCTTGATTTTCTTGGTTTGAGGCATGAACTTTCAAAGTTAAGGCTTGATTTTCTTGGTTCAAGGCTTGAACTTTCAAAGTTAGTGCTTAATTTCTCATGTATATTCTTGAATCTACATGTGATATTATAACTTTCAAAGTTATTGACATTGTATTATGGTGCATGTGGCAGGACATGCTGATTTAGCTGAGAAATTTGATTGGAAGACACTATGTGCTTGTTCGTACGAGATTTCTAGAGAAATTTATTTCGTGGAACTTGAACTTTGTATTTGTATTAATCTTATGGAAAATGAGTACAATCTCTAATATATAGTATTTTGATGCTTTCAAAATAAATTATAATAGTTGATCTTCTTGAACGATCGATCTTTGGGCTTGTTGATCTCCTTGGGTGATCGGCCTTTGGGCTTGTTGATCTTCTTAAATGATCGGTTTTTGGGCTTGTTGATCTCCTTAGATGATCGGCTTTTGGGCTTGTTGATCTCCTTAGATGATCGGCCTTTGGGCTTGTTGATCTCCTTGGATGATCGACTTTTGGGCTTGATGATCTTCTTAGACGATCAACCTTTGGGCTTATTGATTTTCTTGGATGATCGACCTTTGGGCTTATTGATCTTCTTGGATGATCGATATTTGGGCTTGATTATCTTCTTGGATGATTGGCCTTTGGTCTTGTTGATCTTCTTGGACGATCGACCTTTGGGCTTGATGATTTTCTTAGATGATCGACCTTTGGGCTTATTGATCTTCTTGGATGATCGGCCTTTGGGCTTATTGATTTTTTTGGATGATCGATCTTTGGGCTTGATGATCTTCTTGGATGATTGGCCTTTGGTCTTGTTGATCTTCTTGGACGATCGACCTTTGGGCTTGATAATCTTCTTGGACGATCGGCCTTTGGGCTTAATGATCTTATTGAATGATTAGCCTTTGGGCTTGTTGATTTTCGTGGAGGATTAGTATTCCCATGACGAAGAAACTTATTTCGTGGAGTTGAACTTGAGTTGGTGTTGATGTTGAGGTTGATTTGATACGATGTGGTTCAATCTCTAGTACTTGATCCTCTGATTGATTCTCTCTCGATTGGTTGAATGTGCTTGACTTGAAGAAGAAAAGCACCGAACGTTTTTGAAGTAGAAGTCTTGGAAGAGTGTTTTGTGTCTTCAAGGGTCTTCTATCTTTTGGGAGTGCAGCTTCAGAAGTCTTAGAAGTGTTCTGCTTGTTGATGAATTCTCTCTGGGCTCTCTGAATGTAGAATTGCTTGTATCTTCAAAGGACTTCAGTCTTTAGAATGTTTGTATCTTCAAAGGACTTCAGTCTTCAAGCGTGGTCAGAATGCTTGTATCTTCAAAGGACTCTAGTCTTCAAGATACTTTCATCTTCAAAGGACTTCAGACTTCAGAATGCTTGTATCTTCGAAGGATTTCAGTCTTCAGGCGTGGTCAGCTTCAGGAGTCAAGGAGTTTTCTAATTGTAGAGAATTCTCTATAAGTTCTTTGGAGTATAGAATTGCTGACCTCTCCAAATGAGGAGAGCTTTTCTATTTATAGAGTTCACAGGTGGGCTTGAGCTTGGTTGATCCATGGGCCTGATCTTTGGGCCCAATTAGTTAGACTTGAGCTTGGTTGGTCATGGGTCTGGCCTTTGGGCTCAATTAATCGGATTTAGGCCTGATTTGACATTTGGGTCAAATTCAACCTATTTCTGGGCTTAGTTGGACTTGGACTCAAATAATAATATAAAATTGGGTCAAATTAATCTTATCTGATTCAATGATCATGATAAAACCACGTGGCGTCATTGAAATTTGTCTTCAACTTCGATTCGAGACATATGTCAACTCCTAATTGAGCCCAAATTTAATGATTTGGAATTTCGTCATTAATTTAGTAAATGACGTGACAACTTGTGATTGGTCCAAAATTTCTCATTCAACAGTGTTATTGCTATGTTGCATTTCTTCTATTTTTCATTACCTCTAGTCATACATTTTGTCTAGAAAGTCACATATTTAAATATGGTTTGATTACCATTTCAAAAGTTGATTACCTCCTTGGTTTAAATGCAACTTTGGCTGAGGATCTCTCTAAAATTAGAAGAAGCAAGGAAAAAAGAATAAAAAAGAAGGTAAAATGTAGATTTTTGCTTGCATATTTTTAAATCATTATTTTGATCTTTCTTGATTTATTTGAAGTCATTTGCACTTTTCCTTTTGAATTGTGGTTGAGTGATAGCGACTTGCAAGTGTAGTTTTTTTTTTTTTTTTTTTTTTTTTTTTAAACGTTTATAGAAATAAACTTCTTCCTATGTCGAAAGTCATTCTTTTTGTGGTAACTTGTTACATAGTTATATTTATGTTGGATATATTTGTTTAAAGCTCAGTGTCTATAAGATTTGTAGGATATTTTACATTGATCTTGATGTGTTGACCAAAATTGGGGATATTTGTTTGAAACTTTGTATTTGTATCATTTGTAGTATATTTTATACGAAGTGGTTCTTTATTGACGTCAAGGTGCTGCTATGAAAAAGTTCTAGCTTTTATACGAAGTGGTTCTTTATTGACGTCAAGGTGCTGCTATGAAAAAGTTCTAGCTTTGTAAAAAATAATTTGTGGACGTTTGAGCTTTTGGGTTTTATTTTATTATGTCTAGTTACTGTTCCTTCAAGAGGTATGATCTAAAATTATTATGCAGCTCTCTTGTCTTGAGTTATATACATTCAACAAGTTTCATAATTAGGTACCATAATACAATGTCAAAGCTAGTTTTGGATTGGTACACGTGATAGTTGTTATGTGGGTAGATGGATAGTTTTGATAGAAGTTTTGGAAACGTATTTTTTAAAACTATTCATATTTGGTCGACTATAAAAATTATGTTCTTTGTATTGTTTTGGAAGTGCCCATATGGGTCTGTCCATATTCTTCTAATTAACTTACAAAATCCTTCATGGAGTTGTAAAGTTTTATAGGACTTTGAAGGTTGTGGTGCATAAGTTTAGTAATTTTAAGTTGTTTCAATCTATATGTTGTAGTTTTGGTATATCATTTCATTGATGTAGGTGCTCAAAGCGACAAGTTCAAGGTAGGCTACATTATTCTTATGGAGGCAGGAGCACATTGAGCGAGATTTGGCTAGGATTATTTCATACGGGATTGATAATTGTAATTTTTTTAAATTGTTCTTAGAGGGGATGAGGTTGTTGATCACAATAGGAAATGTGTTCATATGGGGGTTGATAGTTGTTATACTTTTGAAATTATTCATATGGGGTTAATGTTGGAATTGTTCATATGGGTTTTCCATATTCTTTTAACTTTGAAATACTTTATGAGGTTGTAATATTGACAATGTTAAAGAAGTGAAGTTTTTATAAAGAGATATTGGTGAAAATTTGGGTGATATATAACATTGAAAATGCGTGTGTTGTTTATTTGATTTGTGAATGTATGTCATATATATACCAAATGTGGTTATTGGATCAAAATACAGGAGCAATTATAGGCAAAAAGTCAACATTACAAATTTTCTAAAAAAACCACAAGTAAATTTCTTGACTTTTTTCCTCGTCAAGATTATAGATAGTCTTGACATGTTTAACAGGTCAAGACTCATCCATATTCTTGACATTTCTAACATGTCAAGTAGGATATATCTTAATGTTTTTTCATTGTCAAATTAAAAAATTTCTTGACATTTTTTCCTTGTTAAGAACAATCCTATTCTTGATATTTCAAACATGTCAAGTGTCAGCGTTTCTTGACGTTTTTTAAATATCAAGTGTCACTTTTCTTGATGTTTTTAAAACGTCAAGAAAATCGACATTCTTGACACTGGCTTCCTTGACGTTTTTTAAAACGTCAAGAAAAGTGATTCTTGACATTTAAAAAACGTCAAGAAATACTATTTTTGTAGTAGTGTTAATTTCAAACATACTTTAAACCAAAATTTGAAAGTAATTTTCTTTTTGAAAAAACCTCAAAGAAACCATGTTTTGCTTTTGGTTTTTGAAAACTAAACTTATTTCCTCCTCATTTCTTATATCGACTTGAATCTTTCATATAATAGTTGAATTATTAGCCAAATTTCAAAACAAAAATGAGAACAGATGATAGAGGAAGGACACCTGAAGCTTTTGAAGGAAAAGGTCAACATGTATTTCAAATTATGTTAACTTTCAAAGGAAAAACAAAAACAAAAGCAACAAAGGGGATTTATGCTTTACAAAGAGACACAACATTACAACAGAGCAAGAGATCCTCTTCAAAAAGTGGCAAAACTTACAATATAAATCATATCTACACTGAAGTTACATCTGATAGCTCCTCTCAAGGAAACTCAAATGGATTTGATTCGGAGATTGATCTTATTAATGTAGACTTAGTCAATATATACTTGGTCTATGTTGTTAGAGAGCTTTTAGGTTGGTTGAGTTTTCTAGGGTCTATTTTTAGTCCTTTGCTACTATATTTATACATCTATACCCATTTTTTTTTTTTTTTTTTTTTTTGTAAAACACATCTTGTTGAAATACATTCTTAACATGGTATCAGAGCCCAACTAGGGAATCATATTGACGTCCGCTCGTCCGCTAATCCATCCCCTGCTTGTTTTTCATCTGTTCTCCATTCGTTAGCTGGGTGTGCCTCTGTTTTTTGTCCACAAGGATAAGTAATCAACCAAACTAGGATCTTTTATTTTATGTTTGAGTTTTTTGCGTTTGACATCCATATCACATGTGCTTCGTTTCTCTATTAGAGAGATTTTGACAATGAAGCGATGATCTCTGTTCCCGATCTCTACATGTGCTCAACTGCTTGCCCGACTCCACCATGACTCCATCGCCCAACTCCGCTATGACTCCATCGAAGATCCCCATCGCATGAGTGCTAAGCTCACCTTTCCCATGCTCCCTGTTTGTCGACATCGAAACCAACCTTCAACAAACTAGGCTTATCGAATCTCTTCCCATCGAATCCAAGTGCTCGTGCCTAAGAAATACAGTGGGTCTAGTCAGATCTAGCCGAATGATCATATCGAGTCAATCTGTGTGGAGCTAAGCCATCTGAGCCAACGAGCTAATCCCGTCGAGCCAATTCGCTGAGCTGCTGAGCCACCAAGCCGAGCCATTGACCAAGTCGTTAAGCCATTTTTTCTGCTCCCAGTTGAGTCAACCGTCGAGCCGCCAAGCTTCTTTTCCCAATTGAACCAAGCCAAGCCACATGAAGAAAGATCATGTGTTTCACTTTATTAGTACTATTTTTTATGGGATCTTACTTGGACCCATCAAATGAAGAGTTTTCTAATAGGGGCATAAATTATAGCACATTGTCACGAGTGATATTCCTAAACTAGTCAAGATACCCACTGAGGATGACAATAAATTTATTGAACGGTTAGAAGATTGGGATAGTAAAAATCATCAGATCATCACTTGCTCAGTAATACGTCTATTCCTGCCATCCATGTTCAGTTTGATGCATTTGATGACTCTAAGAGTTTATGGGATTTTCTGCCTACGCATTTTCAGTCTGTTGGATTAGCTTATTATTATCAACTACACAACGATGGAGTTAACAAGTAAGAGGCGGGAGCAATTAGGATCTTAAGCACTCTAATTTCATCAATTTTAGTATAGAAACATGCAAGTTTATAAACTAAAAACAGGATTTTGAAGACATACCTTTGAAGAACTTTTCAATCTTCAAATACAACTTGAATTTTCTCAGCAATTCCTTGTAGACCACCATTTGATTTTCCCTACTACCCTCCAGAACCTTAGAATGGATTGTGGGATCCAAAATGAGTTAGAATTGAAGGGAATATTTGAGGTAAAACTATTTTTTTTTTTTTTTGTGTGCGTGTGTGCGTGCACGTGCGTGCGTGTTTAGAAGTTGAAGAACATTTCTTCAACTAACTCAAAAATTCAACCAAATTCATCATCCTTAAATCAGCTGAATAAAACCAATTTTATTCAATAAGTTCATGCACATGTATCGCATGAAGAGGTGACACCAATCAACTTTAAAAGGAGGTGGATTTTAGGTGGAAGATGCGTGTTGAAAGTGGAAAAAACCCACTAAACACAATTTTCGATTTTTTAAATTAAAAAGCAATTTTCTTCCAATTTAAATTTTCAGAGAATTAAATTAAATTAAAACAAAAATTGAATTTGATATTTGAATTTTCATAAAATTCAAACTTCTAATTTTTAAATAAAATTAATTCAAATAATTTAATATCACCACCAATTCTGTAATCATGAATCTCAATTGGGAAAATTAAAATAATATGGCAGTTTTAAAAACAATTTATAAAAATATTGTAGTTTTGAAACTATTTACAAAAATATGATTTTTTTTTGTTTTTTAATAGGTCTCATTGAATATTCGACCTTGGTCGAATTTTCAACATTTTACCTTTATCTTTTTTCTTTTCTTTTCTTTTCTTTTTTTTTAAAAAAAATTTTCCATTTATTTTTTTTAATATGTCGAGGTCGAATTTTCAACAACCTTCACCTTTTTTTTTTTTTTTTTAATTTTTCATTTTATAAAAATATTTTATTATTTTATTAAACTTAACTCTAAAAAAAACAAATTAAAAAAAAAAATTATCTCATAAAAATAAAAAAGTGTAAATTAAAATATCTCATTTATATAAAAATAATTACAAAAATCAATGTGTCCCACAAGGCGGACATCGTCGATTTTGAGCTGGTTGTCGTCGTCGACTTTGAACTTGAGGTTGCTCTGATTTTTCTTGATGTTACTCTGGTACCTCTGCAGGTGCTTCATAATATAAATATTCATTATGCTCTCCATGATCCCAACCATGTCTATGCACATATGAAGACGAAGGACTAGCCTCTGAGTCATAATGTCTTGAACTAAATGCTGGCATCATCATCATCGGACTAACATAATCAGTTTGACTCTGTGTTTGTCATCACAGGGGGCAACTCTTCCACATTATGGGCAACCTCATCAAACTCATCCTCTTCCCGAACAGGTCCTCTACGTCTAGGAGCTGGTGGAGTAGGTATATCGTACATATAATGTATCTCCTCCATATAGCTTTGGTTGTCACTACATATAGCAAGAATCTAGTTCGGATCATTCGCAACATCACGGAGTCTACTGTCGTTCGATCTCTGTGAATTATAAAATAATTAGATAATATTTAAAATAAAGTTAAATTAAAAATAATTAAATAATATTCATTCATTTACCAGATGACCCACAGCTACTCTCGGACGAGTGACGTAGCGCCTTGTGATATATATTATTATACTAGTGAATGTAGTCTTGAGTGACATCCCTATCAAACTATTCAATAGAAACCCCCACTGCAATAAACCTTACACGATAGTGTCATCGCACTACCAAATGTGCAACTTTTTCGGATCAATTTGCAGTCCTTAAGTCGATATCATGCACACTAGAAGAAATTCAGGCTTTAATGTCGGTTGAAAAAAGTGAAATCGGATGTATAATGTCGGTTTAAAAAAATGGATCTTTAATGTCGGTTTTAAACCGACAACCGACATTGAAGATGGCGGTTTGTCGGTTTAAAACCGACATTAAAGGTGTAATGTTTTTTTTTCTTATTTTATTAAATAATATATCCCTAAATCGTGCACTCTTTCTCTTCTTTACGCCCAAACCCTTCTCTGTCGCATCGTCACTAAACCTTACCTCGCCCAATCCCTAAAACTTTCCCTCGCCGTCCATCGATCATTACTAACTTTCTTCCCTCTCGTTCTTCACGCCATTGCTTGCCGTCGAATTTGCTGTATTCTTTGATAATGAAGTGACTGTCAAAAATCTGTACTGTTGTCAAATTTACTTTTTTTACATAGTTGCTGTTTCTTCTAGTTTATAGCTTGATTAACCCACTTTTAGCTTGAACTTCCAAATGCACTTCCATCTTGATATTTTAGGTAGTTTCTTTTGACTTAGTATGGGTTGCGAAGAAGTTAAGTTAGTTGAAATAAGGCGTTTGAAATAGAAAAATGGTGTTAATATTATTGGTTGAACAATTTCAGGAAAAACGGAGATTGGGGAAGCTTACAACCTAAACAGTTCTCGCCCTTGACTGTGAGTGACTACTTTCCTTGAAAATAAACCTTTGCAATTTTACCTGATTTATGAGCATGACTTGTTTTTAGAGTAATTAAATTTTAGTTTTGATGATAGTTTCCTATCACTGATTCATGGGCATTTATGGTACTTTTAATATTATGATTCGTTGGAAATTTATATCAAAAATATGTTTTAACTTGGATTTATTGATGAAAATGTTTTGAAAATCCTATTTTAGCATGATTTTCATGGAATGGTTTGGTGTGAAATCCTATTCATAAAGGTTTATGGAAAGTGATGGTTTATGCTGGTTTGTGAAAGATTGTTTTCAAACTACTAGATTTTATACTCATGGTGAACCACTAGATCTTATACTCATGGTGAACCACTAGATCTTATACTCATGGTGACTTTACCCTTATGCTATGAGAATGTGTTTAGTACCACCTAAGTGAGTAGGAGATTACCAGGGATGAAAAAGGCCAGAGTAACCGGAAAATCCAAAGATACCTGACCATGTGGTGAGGAGATATGATTTAGGTCTTTAGGACCTACCGTAGCACACATAAGAAAATAGAGGGCTATAGAGCTCCTATGGAGTAATTGTTTTGATATGTTTTCCTATTGTTAATGAAGTTGGATCCTTTGTAACTACTAACTTTGGGTCAAGACCTATGGAGTAACTACTAACTCAGTCGCATATTCCTTTTTGTAAATTATCCACCATATGTTATAATCTTTGCTAAGGTATGTTAGTTTAATGGTTTGAGATTATAGCTTAATTATGTGATAGCTCTAAAAAAGAGCTATTATTTCTTGATATTGGCTCATACGAAATCTAAGGACATGGTTTATTGTGATATTTGTTTGGATTGATATTTGTTTTGATTCAATACTTGATTTTGAGTGAAGTTTTTCATTTGTTAGGTTCAAGTTTGACGTGTAAGGCTAAATTTTGATTCTTGGGGATTTGGAAAGAAGATAGGAAGATTGCATTGGACGTGTTTTAAGAAGGTTGACAAGTGGAGAAGGTGCACCCGACACAAAAAGGACTTCATAACAACATTAATAACAAAGACAAGGTAATATTTATAAGATGCTTATCTTAAAAGTCTAGTTGTTCTAAATTTGTTGATGTTGTATATTTTACAATCATAATTTTATGCTTTTAAATTTTTCCTTGTTATTGTTTTTTTTTTTTTGGTAGATTAAGTTGCATATTTTACAATCATGGATAAGTCATGGATGAAAATGAATAGAATGTCAGCTGAGTATGGTTTAAGAGTCGAGGTGTTTATTAAAAATGGTCAGCTGAGTTGTCCATGTTTGAAGTGTGTTAATATGCAAAGACTCTAGATGTGAACAAAATAAGAGAACAATTATTTTTTAATGGTATAGATCAAAGTTATCAGACATAGATTTTTCATGGTGAATCATTACCGATTAAGAGAAACAATGAAAATGTGTCTACTAGTGCTAGACGAAGTTGATGAGGATGATGTTGATGTTGATGACATAATTGGATTGTTTGAGGCTGCATACAATAACTATTTTAGTGGAAAATCCGATAATTTTGAAGAATTATTAGATGATGCGAAGAAACCATTGTACCCAAATTGTAAAACTTTTTTCAAAATATCTACATTGGTAAAGTTATATAATTTAAAAGCTAAATTGGATGGAGCGATAAGAGTTTCACTGAGTTGTTGGAATTAATTCATGACATATTACCTAGTCCTAATGAAATTCCAACTTCTACTTAGAAAGCAAAAAAGATGTTGGGTACTCTTGGAATGAAGTACAAGAAGATTCATGCATGTAGAAATGATTGTTGCTTGTTTAGAAAAGAACTTTCTAATGCAAATGTATGCCCATTTGTGGTACTTCAAGATGGAAGCTTCAAAAAAATTTAAATGAAAGGGCTAAGAATATCCTAACAAAAGTCATGTGGTATTTCCCCCCAATTCCAAGATTTGAAAGAATGTTTCGAAGTAAAGAAACAGCAAGTTTATTCACGTGGCATGCTTAAAAAAAAAGAAACAGATGGTTTATTAAAACATCCCAAAGATGCCCATCGTGGAAAAAAATAGACAATTTGTGGCTAAAGTTTGGGTCAGAACCTAGAAATTTCCGTCTTGCTCTTTCGACAGATGGGGTAAATCCACATGGAGATCTTAGTAGTAGATATAGTTATTGGCCAGTGATGTTAGTGATGTACAATCTATCTCCATGGTTGTGCATGAAGCGAAAATTTTTTATGTTGACTGCACTAATATCTGGTCCTAAACAACCGGGAAATGACATAGATGTTTATTTAGCTTCGTTAGTAGATGACTTGAAAAAACTTTGGAAAGATGGGGTAGAATGTTACGATGCATATGAAGAACAATGTTTCATGCTTAAACTATTTTATTATGGACCATTAATGATTTTCCTGCGTATGGTAACTTGTGTGGTTGTACGGTTAAAGGATATCATGCATGTCCAATTTGTAGAGAGAATACTTCATCCACTTATTTACCAAAAGGGAAGAGGATGGCATATCTCGGGCATTACAAGTTTCTACCCCACCATCATCCATATAGAAAACAAAAGAAAGCTTTTAATGGCGCACAAGAATTAGAATTTGATCCAGAACCATTGAGTGGGGAAGAAATTCTTGCAGAAACAAGTAAGTATCAATATTCATTTGGTAAGAAAAGTATCAAAGAAAAGAACAGTGGAGATAGCACTTCAACTTATTGGAAGAAAAAATCTATTCTTTTCGAGTTAGAATACTGGAAGTATCTTGATGTGCGACATTGTTTAGACGTGATGCATATTGAAAAGAATGTATGTGCAAATCTTATTGGCACATTGCTTGATATTCCTGATGAAACAAAAGATGATACTCGATTAGATTTGGTGGAACTGAACATTAGATCAGAGTTAGCCCCTCAAGTAGGAGAGAAAAAAGTCTTTTTACATCCCACATGTTATATATTAACACGAGCTGAGAAATTGAGCTTTTGTAAGGTACTATCAAAAATTAAAGTACCTGAAGGCTATTCATTGAACATTCAAAGTTTAGTGTCGTTCACAGATTTAAAACTTTACAGACTTAAGTCGCATGACCATCACGTTCTTATGCAACAATTATTATCGATAGCCATTCGTGATATTTTACCCAAACATGTAAGACTTGTAATTACTCGCCTATGCTTCTTCTTTAATGCTATATATTGCAAGGCGATCGATTCATCTCAGCTAAAGGGTATGCAAGAGGATATCATTGTCACTCTATGCCTCTTAGAGAAGTATTTTCCTCCATCATTCTTCACAATAATGGTACACCTTGTAGTGCATCTCGTAAGAGAAGTTGAGTTTTGTGGACCTGTTTATTTGAGGTGGATGTATCTTTTTGAACGATAC
>NC_052354.1:44140283-44146248 GCF_009727055.1 Benincasa hispida | reverse complement strand
AATTCTCTCTCAAACCAACTTGGCTATAGGAACTGTAGATAATATTATTGCAGTAGCCACAACATTTGATGATGATGTGCCATGCTTTAACTGTTAAAGTTTTGATTGACATGGCCATTGGAGAAGATTTGCCTATACCAAATTCCTGTGAAGGGTAAAATAAAGTTCTTAAAGCAAGCAATGGGCAATTTCGTAAAATGGCCCTCCGTGAACTTTGTAGTTATGGTTGACGAGAAAAAAGTAATGTTTTCCTTTTTAGTTTTATGAGTTTGGTTATTTATTATTTTTCCTACTTTGAATTTTGTAACTTTGGTTATGGTAGGATCATTCACCAATTAAGAGCTTTCAGCCAGTCCTTCAATTATACCTCACGCTAATGTTGTACTATTCAAAATTATTGAAACGGACCATGTTCATGCATAACATGAACGATGTAGACATGATCCGTATCTCTTTGGACGAGCATATATTTGGAAGAGACAAATTTATTTATTAATTTAGGCCGCGATGATCTACTCCAATATTGCAATATGGTTGAAAATAGGCTACAGTGGTATTTTGACATACATTGCGTAAGTATTGCTCATCTAGATTCACTCATGTATACTTTGTTTCATGTTGATAAATAATAAATTTTACTCTTGTTTAGGTATCTTTGGGATGATGTGGTCTGATTGAAAAGATTTTTTTATAATTGATCAAGCAAGAATATTGCCACACGTGAAGTCTTAAAGATATCCGATCCAGAAATTTAGCCAATCAATTGAATTGGCTAATTTAGACCAATTAGTCCTCATTCCATATAACACAGGTAAGTAGATACAAGTTCTTAAGTTATTTTTTAATTTGCATTCTAAACATACTAATATTCAAAATTGTTGCTTATTATAGTTATCATTGGGATATTGATTGTAATCAATCTACAAGAAAATTGTGTTTATGTTTTGGATTCTCTTCGAAGCAAGGTTCAAGAGGTTTTCATGGAGTTATAAATATGTAAGTGTAATTAAACTTTCTTAGCTCTTACTCTTAATTGAAGTATTTATGTTTAACTAATGTTTTTAAACTATTTAGTGGATTGAAAACATGGCAAGCCAACCACAATCTCCAACACTATCGGTCTTCTCCAAAATGGAAACTTGTAAAGGTAAATTTGTATTCATTTTTTAACAATTTATGTTCATTCGACTTCTTTATAAAAATTTAACAATTGTTTTCAACTTCTTTATATGCAGTGCCCTCGTCAATTAGATTCTGTAGGATGTGGGTACTATGTGCTTGTATATACACGAAATAGTGCATTAGCTTACTACTCCCATTACTAGCCTCGTATGCAAATTATTTATTTTTTTCTATAGTGCTAGCTTTAATTTAATAAATGGATGTAAACTTATGTTGAATTTATCTTCTTTTTTTTTTTTTTTCCTTTTTGTAGTTCAATACAAAAGATGCATATACGCAAGGAGAGATCGACGTAATTCGGACCCAATGGACAAGTTTTGTTGGCTAATTTGTGTAAGGATGTAATTATTGTTTTTTTTTGTCTCAATAGAATGTAAATGCTAGCTTAGAATGAATGTAAATTTATCTAACCATGATCTTTGTGAATGGAATTAGTACTAATATGATATTTGTGAACGAGAGAAATAATGCCTTGGTGTAAGTATTTTATGAAAGTCTGATTTTGGTATTGTGATTCTTGTTTGTAGAAAAATTCATAGGTGGAAGACATGATCTATTTATTATTGGAAGCTGTATTCATGGTATTGTGATTATGGTTTATTCATGGAATTAGTACTAAAATTTGTGAATGAGAGAAATGATGGCTTGGTGTAAGTATTTTATGAAAGTCTGGTTCTGGTATTGTGATTCTTGTTTGTGGATAAATTTCATAGGTGGAAGACATGATCTGTTTATTATTGAAAGTTGTATTCATGGTATTGTGATTTTGGTATTGTGATTCTTGTTTATTCATGGAATTAGTACTAATTGATATTTGTGAGTGAGAGAAATGATGACATTGGTGTAAGTTATGTATTCTATGAAAGTCTGGTTCTGGTATTGTTTTGTAAATTTTGGTGGATAAATTCATAGGTGGAAGACAAATATTGATGAGTATATATAATGGATTGGAAATATTGATTCTTGTTTGTGGATAAATTTATAGGTTTAGACAAATATTGATGGGGCTCTCCATGCAATTTTTTTTTATACTTTTTAATATAAAACAATGACGGACATTTCTTGACCCAACACGATACAATAATGTTGTTTTTAACTTATTTAACCAAAAAAATGGATTCGACAACGGAATTTTAAAAAAAAAAACGGACAGATTCAGGCTTCAATGTCGGTTGCAACGGACATTAAAGACCTTTAATCACTAAAGACCTTTAATGTTGGTTGCAAGACCTTCAATGTTGAGACTCAATCGACATTAAAGACCTTCAATGTTGGTTGCAACCGACATTAAAGACCTTCGATGTCGGTCAATCGACATTGAAGGCTGCAATATTGGTGTTATTGAAGGCATTTAAACCGACATTAAAGGTCTTTAATAACATTATTTTTAATGTCGGTTGTCAGCAACTACATTAAAAATGCGTAGGTGTTCAATATTACAAGGCGATGAGACATCCTACTGAAAACCGAATTGTCTCATCACCCTATCAGGAAGATGCCACTCACTACATTAAAGCCCTTTAATGCGTAGGAGGATCAACACGTGTATTTATCTTGACTCCTTTATTTCTTCTCTTCTTTTATCGAAATAATTCATGCACTTGAAGAATGTTATTTGGGCAAAAGCATAGACAACATTCGAGCTCCTTTGAGGACGGCATTTATGCACTCTGATAGATTTGTCGTCATCCACCCATATCTGAACCCTCCATCATGAAGCCCATTATTTATTCCTCTGATAAGACAATTGCTTTATTGAACTTTCGAATTTGAAACTAACACCCGACACGATAAACATTGAAAAATTAAATGTCGTAAGGACGATGGTGATATTTTGGTCCCGTCCAACCATTTGGACGTAAGCAGAAACGATGTCGTAAGTAGAAACGATTGTTCACTGCTGCGATTATGCCAGCATGTCGATCTAAAATTAAACACACTTCTTCGTGTGTTACAATTTCTCTCAAATGTTTCAAGAACCATCCACATGAGTCTGTGGACTCTTCATCAGCAACGACAAATGCAAGTGGAAGAAGATGCCTATTCGAGTTAACTGATGTAGCAATCAACAATTTTTCTCGATATTTGCCATATACCATCTATCTGAATTATCGGCCGACATTTATAAGCTTCTATACAAGAACCAAATGCCCAAAATACAGAAGTTAGGATAACATGGCCTTCAGTAAGCATTTAACTCTTTAAACGTGTTCCAGGATTGGTCTGCTTAACCATATACAACCACATGGGTAACAATTTGTAAGACTCATCCCAATCATCGAACACTTTAGCCAACGCTTTTCTTTTGCCCTCCCATACCCTCTTTATGGTAAGGAAAATGATATCCAAACTTTGATTTGATGTCGAACTGCAGTTATGCCACGCTGATAGATGGTTTTTCTCTTATAGCATCACAAAACTCTAGTGCAATCATTGATGAATCTAATTGCACATGACTTTGACTCTGTTTTGAATAAAAACATGTATGCTGCTCATCGTATTTAGTGATCTCGAACAAGCCATAAGATTTTTTCTTTATTTCACGAAGTCTCCACTTGCAACCTTCCTCCCACTTCTTACACCGAATTGTCCAAATCTTCGGTGTCGATTCCACGACCTCATATGGTGCGTGATAGCAAAATATTTGACCGCGTGTTGTAGCATTTCTTTATCTTAAAAAATCATCCTTTTATACAACTGAGTATTGTTAACGTCCACAGGAGCTACAATTGGGTCATGTTCTCGAATGCTATCCAGTACATTCATATCCAAATCGTTGAATATATCTGAAAGTAACTCATGTTCACGACCATCGAAATTCAACTCTTCAAATTCATCGTCTGTTTCAATTATGAAATCTCTATACTGGTTGTTAGCCGCCATATCTTCATTATTACATGGCGATGCAACTGACACCGGATCAGGATCAATACATTCAGTTGGATCTTCAAATTGACTAAATGGTGTTTATTACTCCTATCCTATTTACATACATACAAATGCACTAAATTCGGCTATGGCATCGCGATTGAGAACATCAAGTTCATAGCTTGTACATTCAGAATAGGGAATGACATAAACCTTATTGATCCCGATGATTCTAAGTTAGGATATCTATATATTATTTCTAACTGATTTGTTCCCATATTTACACTAAGTGGCATCCCAACCATTTCAATGAATTGTTCAAATACAATTCCACTGTTCACATTAAAAAGTTTACCTTATTGTGATTTTTTTTTATTTTTTAAATATATTTCTTATATTTCTTATTGTGATTTTTATTGTGGTTTGTTTTTGTTTAAGTTTGATAATTAGGAGAATAATTAGTAATGTATTGTTTGTCCTTTTTTTTTTTTTTTTTTAGAAAATGGCGGACAAATGTTTGGGATTTTTGTTGTTTACAAATGGTAATATGATTGATGGTATTAATGGAGTTGACTATGATCAACCACCAAGTGGGAGTTTTAGCATAAATGCGAACAGTGGAATTGTATTTGAACAATTTATTGAAATGGTTGGGATGTCACTTATTGTAGATATGGGAACAAATCAGTTAGAAATAATATATAGACATCCTAACCTAACCATCAGGATCAATAAGGTTTCCATTCCCAATCGCGATGCTACTGCCGAATGCACAAGCTATGAACTTGATGTTCTCAATCGCGATGCTACTGCCGAATTTAGTTCATTTATATGTAAATGTAAATAGGATAGGGGTGGATATAAACTTGAATATACCATTTAGTCAGATTGAAGATCCAACTGAATGTATTGATCCTGATCTGGAGTCAATTGCATCGCCATGTGATAATGAAGATATGGCGGCTAACAACAAGTATAGAGATTTCAAAACTAAAACGGACGATAAATTTGAAGAGTTGGAATTCGATGGTCGTGAACATGAGTTACTTTCAGATACATTCAACGATTTGGATATGAATGTACTGGATAACATTCGAGAACATGACCCAATTGTAGTAGCCCCTGTGGACGTTGACAATACTCAGTTGTATAAAGGGATGATTTGTCAAGATAAAGAAATGCTACAACACACGATCAAATGTTTTGCTAGTAAATGTCACACATCATATGAGGTTGTGGAATCGACACTGACGATTTGGACAATTCGGTGTAAGAAGTGGGAGGAAGATTGCAAGTGGAGACTTCGTGCAATAAAGAAAAAATTGCACGACTTGTTCGAGATCACTAAGTACGATGAGCAGCATACATGTTTTTATTTAGAACTAAGTCAAAGTCATGTGCAAGGATTCATCAATGATTGCACTAGAGTTCTGTGATGCCGTAAGAGAAAAACCATCTATCAGCGTGGCACAACTGCAGTCCGACATCAAATCAAAGTTTGGATATCATGTACCTTACCATAGGGTATGGGAGGGCAAAAGAAAAGTATTGGCTAAAGTATTCGGTGATTGGGATGAGTCTTACAAATTGTTACCTAGGTGGTTGTATATGGTTAAAAAGACCAATCTCGGAACACGTGTAGAGTGGAGAGTGAAAGAAACGCTTACTGAATGCCATGTTATCCTAACTTCTATATTTTGGGCATTTGGTCCTTGTATAGAAGCTTTTTAATAAATGTCGGCCGATAATTCAGATAGATGGTGGTACACACTTGTATGGCAAATATCGAGGAAAATTGTTGATTGCTACGTCAGTTGACTCAAACGGGCATCTTCTTCCACTTGCATTTGCCGTTGCTGATGAAGAGTCCGCAGACTCATGGGGATGGTTCTTGAAACACTTGAGAGAAATTGTA